>NC_084571.2:5855000-5900000 GCF_033978685.3 Nerophis lumbriciformis
GGATGATCTCCTGGTAAACAAGGTGAGGGTTCACTCCCTAATTATTATTCGATGCTCGTTATGTTGTTCACCTTTCTCTCTCCCGCCTCTCAGGACCAGCTGATAGCGGAGCTGGAACGTCTTCAGCTGGAGTTGGACCAACTGAGGGCGAGGCCCGGCGGCTCTTATTCCAGGTGGGGCCCCTTCATACCTCATCAAACGTACAACGTGATGTTTAATAGTCCCACCCTGACACCCCAGCATGTGTGCGTGTGCTGCGCGACACACGCCGCATGACTTCATCACTTGGCGCCGGGCCAAAACCAGCCCTCTTATCTCCTATCTCGCCCTCGCCTCTCCAGTCGATCCCTGCCTGGCAGCGCTCTGGAGCTGCGGTATTCCCACGGGGGCGGGTCTCTCCCGATGGGCTCCACCACTCACCTGGATGCCTTCGGTAACTCCTCACTCGGGGGCGGAGTCAGGCGGAGTCACCGCGCCCGTTGGAGCTCGGTGCGCGAGGACGCCACCAAGGTGGGCTTGGAACTCTGCCAGTCGTCCAATCACACGTCTGCGTGAAGATACCCCTATCATTGCAAATATGAATATAACACTGCCATTCCTTTTTGCTACCGTTTGTGCCGTTATGGATTTTAAATGAATCTGAAATACATTTTCTGACTAGTGACATCACACATTGTCAAAATCTCCAAAAACTTTCCCCATTTGTTTGTGCACAATTTTTTTCTCCGACTATTATATTTTTATGTTATTAACGTGTTATTATTCGTAAAGAAGAACTTTAATGGTAGGAAAAAATGGCACACGTTTGGGATATTATGATGAGGTGGGGGGGTGGTTCTGAATAATAAAATGTTAATAACATAAAAATTATAATACTCACACAAAAAAAATTAGCACAAACAAATGTTATTTTAATATTTGCAATGTTAAAGAGTGCCAACTTCACACAGGCCAATCAAACGTCTGCGTGAAATTCTGTTTTCTATTGAGAGAAATCTTTTTTATGCAACCAAACAAAAACAAAAAAATTAAAATAAAAAAAGTTTTAGTTTTTTGGTTACAAATACTTTTTTTTCTGGTTGGGATTCAATTTCAATCATGTGGGTGTGGCCTCTTCTGAACAAGATATTAGAAGCTCTTTCATTGGTCCGTATTGCCCAACCCTCGTCTTTGATGTTTTCCCTCCAAAAGTGTTGAGGGCGGAAGTAGACAGCAGTCCCGCCCATATATGGACACGTCATCTTCCAATAAAAAGCAGGGGTGCACACAAAAATGGACTTGCATCCGAATTGGCATTCTTTTTCATACCGATTTTAAATCAGTTCATAATAAATAAATAGATACATAAAAATATATAAACTAAATAAATCTTGTTTTTTTTTTTTATATATCTATTTTTTAATTGGAATCAATTTTTAAAAAATATGTTTTTAGGCTTCTTGCAACCAGAATGAGCTTTTCTAACTTGTAACCTGTTTTGAAAAGGTTTCATTTTAATTATTAAACCAAATAATACATTGCGAGAATTGTTTCTGAATTGAATCGCCACCCCAGAAATCGGAATTGGATTGAATCGTTAGGTGCCCAAAGATTCACACTCCTAATACAAAGGCTTGTAACCAAAATAATGATTTGCCATGTCAGCAAGGTTGACAGGTATCGAATGATAAATGATATCAATGCATATTAAATGTCCGATACTTGTGCAAAGCAGGACAGCCAGTTAACATCTAAATATAATCTAATAAGCACACAATTCCTTCTAGTTTACTGATGTCATTCACAAAAGGTAAACATGCTCGGCTATAGGCTACTAGGAGCTAGCAACCACACAACAGCTAAGCACACAATAGCACACAAGCTCGACATACGTAATACTAATTGAACAATATTGCATTTTATAACAGCACATTTGTCAATATAAAGAAGTATCAAAAAGTTATAGTTGCATATTACTTACACATACAAATTCTACAAGGCAGAAGGGAAAGTATCCATTAACAAACGTGTCCACATCATTCAACTTACTGCACCATGAGCTAAACTTCATGAATTATTGTGACAGCTAAGTGTCGTCAGCAAAACAATCACCACTCCACTTCAACTTAAAGACAGCATAAGTCCATTCCAGACAACTAACAATAAATATTTCAGTGTTTTTCATACCTACCATTTTTCTGTTTGACTCATTTCACTCGATCGAACCTTCTCAAACATTCCACACTACAAAATAATAAATGTTTGCATGATTCTTCCTGATGTCGGATTAATATCGGTATCGGCCAAATACTCAAGGCTCTTATCGTAAGTGAAAAAATCGGGAAACCCTTAATTGTAATTTTTTTTGTTTGAAAATAATTTTTGTGATTTAAAAAAATATATATATTTGGGTTTTAAATCTCGTTTTTTGTTTGATTAAATAAAAAGACAAATTTCTCTCCATAGTATTCATATATGAAATAAAATGTGGTTATGCTCACAAGAATAGCGACCTATCATGGAAATACAAATACATTTGTCCCAAACAAACAAAGAATAAAAGAATTTAGGTACCAACATTGCCGAAAGACCTTCTGATTGTATTATGTATTAAACATCATGTATTATTATTATTGCAGTATACCGACTGGGAGACAGGGGCTCTGCTGGGGGCGGGCTACGATCACGGCGTGGACGTGTGCTGCTCCGACGACGAGGACGACGGCGACCATCGCTTCGGCTCCGAGCTGCTGTCCCCCAGCGGACAGACGGACGTGCAGACGCTGGCCATCATGCTGCAGGAACAGCTGGAGGCCATCAACAAGGAGATCAAGTGAGACCGCTTCAAGGCGCTTCCATGCTACGAGCTAAGCTAGCCGCTACGTCCTCTTTCCCGCCACCACCCAGGCTCATCCAGGAGGAGAAGGAGAACACGGAGCTGCGAGCCGAGGAGATCGAGAGCCGAGTCAGCAGTGTGGCTCTGGACAGTCCGCCCATGCCGCCGTCCACGCTTGGGAGGGACGGCACGGGGCGGGGCTTCATCCCTTCCTCCATCACCTCCTCCACGCTAGCCTCTCCCTCGCCGCCCAGCTCGGGACACTCCACCCCTCGCCTTCCGCACTCACCTGCCCGCGAGAACGACAGACAGGTGCGTCGGCAACCATCATTTGTAATGACAAGATCCGAAAGATGCCCAGTGGGATACATTGCGGTGGTCTGCCACTCATCATTTTTAGAACAACAAAGACGACGAGCGCTCCCTCGCCCTCCTGGACTCCACGCCTCCTCCAACGCCACGCGCGCTGCGGCTGGACAGGATGACGCTCACCCACCCTGGGGCGATGCTGGAAGACTTCCGCAGGTAAGACGGATTCAGACCTCCCAAGACCTTAAACTAGGGGTGCCCTGATACTGATATCGGATATCCGTCCGATATCAGCCAAGAAAGAAAAACAAATATTGGATTATGTTGGCCTGCTTCTAAAACGTCCGATATAAGAACTTTTATACAAGCAGTTTGTTCTGCTAACTATCCGATAAATGAATAATACAATAGATACAATAAAGTATGTCACTATAACTTACATTACTCTTATTTTTTTTTTTCCAACTTTTTAAAAATTACTTCCTTACTACAAGCTTGCAACTTACATGAGGTACAAAATAACTTTTCTGTAAAATGCCAACAAAAAAGAAAGGTATTAAAAAAATGCCCTACCTTGATGCTAATTAACAGTAAGTATTTGCAATCAAAAAAGTATTTGCGACCAGCGACCAATAAACAATTTATAAACCCCAAAAAAAGTATTTGCGACCAAAAGAACCATTTGCCACCAAAAATAGCCCCAATTTGTAAACAAATAAAAACATTTGAAAAACATTTGCGACCAAAAAATTAATTTGTGACTAAAGAAAACACGATTTGGAACTTAAAAAAACCCAGTTTTGTGACCAAAAAAAACGATTTCCGACCAAAAATTGTGATTTGTAGCAAAAAACAAATTTGTGACCCCAAAACAATGTGTGACCAAAAATGCAATTTGTAGTAAAAAAAACAAACTCAGATTTGCGACCAAAAAAACAATTTGTGACCAAAGGTATGCGATTTTTAGCAAAAAACTCCTGATTTGCGACCAAAAATCATTTGTGACCAGAAAAATGCGATTGCATGCAAATATACTGATTTGCGACCAATAAAAGGTTCTGTTACCGAAAAAAAACAATTTGCAAGCAAAAAACTCAGTTTGCAAGCAAAAAACAATTTGCCACCATTTAAACAATTTGTGACCAAAGAAAACGCGATTTGTAGTGAAAAAGCAATTAGCTGAAAAATAAAGAATTACAACCACAACATTTTCTACCAATTTTTTTGTATTGTTAAAAAAAAAATTATATTTCAAATGCAATTTTTTTTGTTTGCGTTTTTTTCACGCGCTAGCTTGATGCTAATTTATTACATTGGATATGCCTGATACATGCTGCCAATTAGCATTAGCAATTTTACATGGCGATTTCACCATGTTTAAGTTTGGTAATGAAAAATACAACTCAGATGCACGACACAGTCAAACAGTTGGTGTATAATTAGTACATTACTCACTTTTGAAATTTGTATTTATTAGATTTTTTTTTAATTACTTACAACAATCTTGCAACTTACATGAGATACAAAATGTAAAATACCGAATTTGTAATCAAAATGTATTTGCGAGGTGGGAGAGGGGTTAGTGCGTCTGCCTCACAATACGAAGGTCCTGAGCAGTCCTGGGTTCAATCCCAGGCTCGGGATCTTTCTGTGTGGAGTTTGCATGTTCTCCCCGTGACTGCGTGGGTTCCCTCCGGGCACTCCGCCTTCCTCCAACCTCCAAAAACATGCACCTGGGGATAAGTTGATTGGCAACACTAAATTGGCCCTAGTGTGTGAATGTGAGTGTGAATGTTGTCTATCTGTGTTGGCCCTGTGATGAGGTGGCGACTTGTCCAGGGTGTACCCCGCCTTCCGCCCGATTGTATCTGAGATAGGCTCCAGCGCCCCCCGCGACTCCGAAGGGATTAAGCGGTAGAAAATGGATGGATGGATGGATGGATGGAAACAATTTGTGACCAAAGAAATGATTTACAAATCCCATTTCCATATGAGTTGGGAAATTGTGTTAGATGTAAATATAAACGGAATACAATGATTTGCAAATAATTTTCAACCCATATTCAGTTGAATATGCTACCAAGACAACATATTTGATGTTCAAACTGATAAACTTTTTTTTTTTGGCAAATAATCATTAACTTTAGAATTTGATGCCAGCAACACGTGACAAAGAAGTTGGGAAAGGTGGCAATAAATACTGATAAAGTTGAGGAATGCTCATCAAACACTTATTTGGAAGGTGTGCAGGCTAATTGGGAACAGGTGGGTGCCATGATTGGGTATAAAAGTAGATTCCATGAAATGCTCAGTCATTCACAAACAAGGATGGGGCGAGGGTCACCGCTTTGTCAACAAATGCGTGAGCAAATTGTTGAACAGTTTAAGAAAAATCTTTCTCAACCAGCTATTGCAAGGAATTTAGGGATTTCACCATCTACGGTCCGTAATATCATCAAAGGGTTCAGAGAATCTGGAGAAATCTCTGCACGTAAGCAGCTAAGCCTGTGACCTTCGATCCCTCAGGCTGTACTGCATCAACAAGCGACATCAGTGTGTAAAGGATATCACCACATGGGCTCAGGAACACTTCAGAAACCCACTGTCAGTAAGTAGTTAGTCGCTACATCTGTAAATGCAAGTTAAAACTCTCCTATGCAAGGCGAAAACCGTTTATCAACAACACCCAGAAACGCTGTCGGCTTCACTGGGCCTGAGCTCATCTAAGATGGACTGATACAAAGTGGAAAAGTGTTCTGTGGTCTGACGAGTCCACATTTCGAATTGTTATTGGAAACTGTGGACGTCGTGTCCTCCGGACTAAAGAGGAAAAGAACCATCCGGATTGTTATAGGCGCAAATTTGAAAAGCCAGCATCTGTGATGGTATGGGGGTGTATTAGTGCCTAAGACATGGGTAACTTACACATCTGTGAAGGCGCCATTAATGCTGAAAGGTACATACAGGTTTTGGAGCAACATATGTTGCCATCCAAGCAACGTTACCATGGACGCCCCTGCTTATTTCATCAAGACAATGCCAAGCCACGTGTTACATCAACGTGGCTTCATAGTAAAAGAGTGCGGGTACTAGACTGGCCTGCCTGTAGTCCAGACCTGTCTCCCATTGAAAATGTGTGGCGCATTATGAAGCCTAAAGTACCACAACGGAGACCCTGGACTGTTGAACAACCTAAGCTGTACATCAAGCAAGAATGGGAAAGAATTCCACCTGAGAAGCTTAAAAAATGTGTCTCCTCAGTTCCCAAACGCTTACTGAGTGTTGTTAAAAGGAAAGGCCATGTAACACAGTGGTGAACATGCCCTTTCCCAACTACTGTGGACGGCGTGGCGCAGTGGAAGAGTGGCCGTGCGCGACCCGAGGGTCCCTGGTTCAATCCCCACCTAGTACCAACCTCGTCATGTCCGTTGTGTCCTGAGCAAGACACTTCACCCTTGCTCCTGATGGGTGCTGGTTAGCGCCTTGCATGGCAGCTCCCTCCATCAGTGTGTGAATGTGTGTGTGAATGGGCAAATGTGGAAGTAGTGTCAAAGCGCTTTGAGTACCTTGAAGGTAGAAAAGCGCTATACAAGTACAACCCATTTATTTATTATTTATTTACTTTGGCACGTGTTGCAGCCATGAAATTCTAAGTTAATTATTATTTGCAAAAAAAAAAAAAAAGTTTATGAGTTTGAACATCAAATATCTTGTCTTTGTAGTGCATTCAACTGAATATGGGTTGAAAAGGATTTGCAAATCATTGTATTCCGTTTATATTTACATCTAACACAATTTCCCAACTCATATGGAAACGGGGTTTGACATCTAACACAATTTCCCAACTCATATGGAAACGGTGTTTGTATAACCCCCAAAAATTATTTGCAACCAAAAAACATTTTTAAAAAAAACAAAACAATTTGTGACTGAAAGAAAAAACTATTTTGGACCCGAAAAATTATTTGTGACCAAAAACCCCAATTTGTAGCAAAAAAAACAACAGATATTCTACCAAAAACATTTTCTGCCGAAAAACCCCTATTTGTAAATAAAAAAACAAAAAAAATTATTTGCGCCCGCCCAAAAAATTTGGACCAGAAAAACGCGATTTGTAGCAAAAAACAATAGATAACTGAAAAATAAATATTTCACACGCTAGCTCGATGCTAATTTACATTGGATATGTCATATACATGTTACCGATTGGCATTAGCAATTTTACATGCCGATTTCACCACCTTCAAACTTGGTAATGAAAACTACAACTAAGATGCAGGTTACAATCAAACAGCTGGTGTAAGTACAATTCTTACAGCGGTAACACTTTTAAGGGCGCAACAAAAGACAAGAATGGCACATTCAACTTATTGGCAAAGACTACTTCCTGACTACAGGAAGACACCTACAAAATAATAAAATTCAAATAAAAAATACAAAAAGTATGTATGAGATATCAGATGGGATCGACAATCCTGCTTGAAAGGCAAGGTGGTCGCTGTCCGCTGACTTGCATGCGTTTCCTCCAGTCTGTCAGCAGATGGCAGCAGCACCAACAGCAGCCAGGATTCTCTGCACAAGTCCAGCAAGAAGAAGAGCATCAAGTCTTCCATTGGACGACTTTTTTGGAAGAAGGAGAAGGGCAGGATGGGTCAGCCTGGACGGGATGGCTCGTCTTCTCTCGGTAAGCACAATGAAATACTCTGACTTTTTTTTTTTTTTACCATTTCCTGTATTTCCACTGGCTTTAATGTACTTTTAAAGACATAAATCATCGAAATATAAAATTCTGTAGCTCATTTCAACTTCCTGTGTGTCCGCCAGCATCGACGCCTTCAGAAGACATGGCCCCTGGAGACCCCATGGGTTTGAACAAGACCGGCACTTTGGGTCCAGCAGACAAAGATCGTCGCAGCAAAAAGAAGTACGTCGCTTTTTATTCATTGAGGATTTGAAGAAAGAAAAAAACTGATCCTGTTTTTAGGCACGAGCTCTTAGAAGAAGCCTGTCGCCAAGGTCTGCCCTTCGCGTCCTGGGATGGACCCACTGTGGTGTCCTGGCTGGAGGTACGTCCTTACGTCCCCTTCCAAGAGTTACCCCACACCTGACTTATCCATGACCTCCTCCAGCTGTGGGTGGGAATGCCAGCCTGGTACGTGGCGGCCTGCCGAGCCAATGTGAAGAGCGGCGCCATCATGGCCAACCTGTCCGACACGGAGATCCAGCGTGAGATCGGCATCAGCAACCCGCTGCACCGCCTCAAACTACGCCTGGCCATCCAGGAGATGGTGTCCCTCACCAGCCCGTCAGCCCCCGCCAGCACTCGCTCCGTGAGACACCTGCTTCTAGAAGCTTCAGTTTACAACTGTTTCACATGTGGGATCAGCAGCTCCTCTATTTCCGCTTTCTCTGGTTCTTCATCCGTCCATCCATATGTGACTGCTAATATATGGGGGGAAATGTGTGTCTTTGTCAGCAAACAAACAAAATTATTGAAAAATGCATTGCAAAACATTTTTTGTTTACAAATCCTTTTTTTTGGTTACAACTCAACTTCATTTTGTAACCCAAAAAACGATTTGTAACCCCAAAAAGTAACAAATCAATTTGTGACGAAAAAAAGGATTTGCAACCAAAAAACAAGTTGTAGTCACAAAAAATAAGTTTCAAATGCGAAAAAACAATTTCGACCACAAAGAAACCGATTTGCAACCAGAAAAACGATTAGTGATAAAATATTTTAAAAATCTATCAATAAATTAAAAAAACACAATTTGCGACTATGAAAAGCAATTATTTAACCAAAAAAAAAGATTTGGAACCATGAAAAAACAAATCGATTTGCAACCAAAAAAACACGATTTGTGGCCACAAAAAATTGATAGGCAATCAAAAAAAACAAGTTGGAACCACAAAAAAAAGTAATTGCGGGAAAAAAAAATTTCAACCAAAAAAGAAGTTGCAGACACAAAAAAAACAATTTGGACCAAAAAACAATTTGCAACCAGGAAAACAATTAGTGATAAAAAAAAAAAAATTGCAACCAAAAAAAACTATTCGTAACCAAAAAAACGATTTGCAACCAAAAAACGATTTGCAACCACACCCCAAAAAAGATTTGCGACCAAAAGACGTTTTGTAACCCAAAAAATTCTTTTGAACAAAAAAATTGCAACCAGAATAAAGATTAGTAACCAAAAAAAAATGATTTGTGACTAAAAAAACTAAAATTATAACGCAAAAAATTTGCAACAAAAATAAAATATTTGTAACCAAAAACTACAGTTGCAACCAAAAAAGATTTCTATCCAAAAAAAAACCAATTTGCCCAAAAAAACTTATAATTTTGTAACTAAATAAAAACCAAATTAGCAAACAAAAAATAAAGAATTACAACCAAAAATATTTTTTTTGTTTAAAAATATATTTTTTTACATTTCTAAGACATTATTTTTTGTTTGCAGTCTTTTTTGGTGACAAGTCCATTGTTTGCTTGGTTGCTTAAAAAAGACACATTTCTTGGTAAAAAAAAAAAGTGAGGACTAAAACAAAGAAGCACAGGTGCAACACATTATTGGACCATATGGACTTTGTGAGAAACAAAAGCAGTAAAAGAAAGAATATAACACATGTTTGAGAATAAAACGCAATAAATGTCATGAGCATTCATGTTTTGTTCCTCCGGAGACTTGGAGTAAATTCCATAATAGAAGATTCAGTTCCTGCTGGCACCAAAACAACCCTTTCAAATGTCATAAACGTTAAAGCAAGCCTTTGGAGGAGTTGGAAGATGGGGAGTCTTTTTCTCGTCTTACGCTGTCGCTTTCGTGTCCGCAGTCGACCAGCAACGTTTGGATGACCCACGCCGAGATGGAGTCCCTGAACGCAGCAACCAAGCCGCCGGTGAGCGCCGTCATTTTGATTTGGATTCCTCAGGAAACCAAGTTGATGAATGTCCCTCCTCCCCCCTTTTCTGGTTCTGTGTGTGTGTGTCCAGACTGTAGTGTGGAGCATCTTCTGTTCTGTCCCTTTGGTTGCTGTTTCACGATTTCAGCTA
This sequence comes from Nerophis lumbriciformis, assembly GCF_033978685.3. Taxonomy (NCBI): domain Eukaryota; kingdom Metazoa; phylum Chordata; class Actinopteri; order Syngnathiformes; family Syngnathidae; genus Nerophis; species Nerophis lumbriciformis. The sequence continues at coordinate 5,865,182 of NC_084571.2, forward strand.
ATTGACTAACACTCTTCCTCTTTGTGTCCTCTGCGCTGTCCTCGCTCCCCCCCACCCCGCCACCTGGCTCTCTTTCTGCCCGCCCCCTTCCCTTCTCGCCGCCATCCAGGAGCTGAAAGAGTTCAGCTGGGATCAGGTGAGGGATCGGCCCTGGCGCTTTAGTCCAGACGAGCAGATGGACGTCCATCACGACCGCCTTTTGTCTCCAGATTCTGGCGTACGGCGACATGAATCACGAGTGGGTGGGCAACGACTGGCTGCCCAGCCTGGGCCTGCCGCAGTACCGTAGCTACTTCATGGAGTCGCTGGTGGATGCCCGAATGTTGGACCATCTGACCAAGAAGGAGCTGAGAGGACAGCTCAAGATGGTGGACAGCTTCCACAGGTGAGCGCAGTTGAGAAGTTTGAGCGTCGGGGGTCGAAGGGCATCAGGTGAGCGCGGAAACTGACCCGGCAAACCTCTCGCCCCTCGCAGGGTCAGCTTGCATTACGGCATCATGTGCCTCAAGCGCCTCAACTACGATCGCAAGGAGCTGGAGCGCAGGAGGGAGGAGAGCGTGCACCAGAACAAAGGTGACTTCCTCCTTCTCCACCCTTCACACTCACACTAAGGTGCATTCAGGGACACCGGCATTCTGAACAACCACGCTCCGACACGTCATCGTGAATAACCCAAAAAAAAGAACTGTAAACGCCCCACCCCAAAAAAGATACTGTAGTTTTGCGACCAAAAAAAACTATTTGTTGTTTTTTGGTTCCAAATCAACTTCACTTTGGAACCAAAAAAATTTATTTGGAACCAAAAACACGATTTTTAACCGCCCCCCCAAAAAAGATTTGCGACCAAAAGACCTTTTGTAACCCAAAAAAATATTTTGAACAAAAAAATTGCAACCAGAATAAAGATTAGTAACCAAAAATAATGATTTGTGACTAAAAAACAAAAATTATAAAAATGTTCAACAAAAATACATTTGTGACCAAAAACTACATTTGCAACCAAAAAACATTTCTAGCCAAAAAAAAACAATTTGCCAAAAAAAAAAAGTTTTGTAACAAAAAAAAGAGATTTGCAACCCTCCCAAAACATTTGTAATCAAAATCTCTTTAAAAAAAAAAAAAAACGTTAGGACCAAATAACGATTTGTAACCACAAAAACTAAATTTGCAAACCAAACATTTTTTTTGTAATTCAAAGAAATTTGCAACACCCCAAAATTATTTGTAAACAAAAATACCTTTGCAACCCAGAAATATTTCTAACCGCAAAAAAAACTCTATTTGATCCTCCCTGTACGGGAGCCTGTAAAGGACTGTATGTTACCTTGGGGGGATGCTATACTTATTCACTATTTACCCAATAAATCTAGTCGAGGAGAGAGTGAGAGGAGACAACTTATATAGTTGAACAATTTACTATATACCATATAAATAAATAAGACAATAATAAACACACATTAATTACACTCATACACTCATCACCACTCACACGCTACCTCCCAATAGAACGTCCCGCACTAAACCAATTACACAACACACACACACAGTCCAACCTGGGACCCTTGGCTGGGCCAGAAGATAGTCTGGGGTGGTCCTGCTGTATCGTTGATGCACGTAGGGGTGGGGTGGGGTGAGTTGCAACTGCTGGATACAAAGGGGGCGTTGGAGAGGGGGGACACCTCCCGTTGTAGAGAAGAGAAGCTCGCCTCACGAGTCCAGTCTGGAGCGAGAGGAGAACCAGCCTCGTCCTGGGTCACCTCTCTGTCGACTGGTCCGTGAGCACGTGCAATTAACACTCCAACCTCGCGCTTGTCCACGTCCCTCGCAGCAATGTAGCCACGATACCAAACAACTAAACTCTCTATAAGGTTCCCACTAGAGATGCGCGGATAGGCAATTATTTCATCCGCAACCGCATCAGAAAGTCGTCAACCATCCGCCATCCACCCGATGTAACATTTGATCAGAACCGCACCCGCCCGCACCCGCCCGTTGTTATATATCTAATATAAACGATGCAAGGCATTAGTGAGGTTATAAAGCTTTTGCCTGTTAAAGAAAGGAGACTGATCCAATGCAGCACAGACATTTGCGTGCCACGCTGTCACGACCCAGACGCACACCAGTGCGCAATCATATGGGAGGCGCGCTGAGCGCACCTCCAAGCGCGTCTCGCTGCCGGCGACGGCCGGGTATGGGCCCGACGCTCCAGCGCCATCCATTTTCAGGGCTAGTTGATTCGGCAGGTGGGTTGTTACACACTCCTTAGCGGGTTCCGACTTCCATGGCCACCGTCCTGCTGTCTATATCAACCAGGGTGAGCCCCACCCCTTTCGTGAGCGCACTGCGCGCGGAGTGACCCCTGTTACGAGCCCCCGGCCACGGGGGTGGCGGGCAGGTAAGCTGCGCGGCCGGAGCACGCGGAGTGACCCCTGTTACGAGCCCCCGGCCACGGGGGTGGCGGGCAGGTAAGCTGCTTACCTGCTGCGCGTGACGCCGGCCGCGGCGAAGGCGGACGAGGCGGGGTGTCGGTGCGGTGGGCGCGGTGGTGACCCTGGACGTGCGTCGGGCCCTTCTCGCGGATCGCCTCAGCTACGGCTCCCAGTGGGGCCCTCTCGGGGGAAGGGGCCTCGGTCCCGGACCCCGGCGAGGCGTCCCTTCTCCGCTCCGTAAAAGTGTCCATCTCTTCTTTTTTTTTTCTTCTGTTGTGGCATATGCTGCAGGTGCCTGCTCGTTTTTCGTATGTGGGTAACAACATTTAACTATGTATATATATTTCCGAATTGGTTTAACTGCCACCCGCCTGAATCTATTTAAAATCTAATTTTTTTTTATTTCAACCGCCCGACCCGACCCGACCCGCGGATAATATCTAATTTTTTTTAATTTCATCCGCCCGATCCGCGGACTCCGCGGTTGTGCCCGCAAACCGCGCATCTCTAGTTCCCACACTCGCTCTCTAAACAGTAAACATTTCACTTTTCCAAACACATATGAAATAGAAGAAGAAAATAATAATAATTAATCCCTTAACAGAAATCATCTATATATAGAACTAAAAGGACAATTTACACAAATATGCAAACCTTCAGAACACTCCCAAAATGTTTTGTAATCCCAAAAAATATTTGCAACCCAAAAAACAATGATGTAGCCAATAAAAAAAAAAAAGTTGCAACCCCAAAAATATTTGTCACCAAAAAATATTTGTAACCTAAATAATTGCAACCAAAATACCAATTTGTCCCCACAAAACGTCAAATTACGACCCAAACTTTTTTTTGTGACCAAAAGAAAAAATTGCAACCAAAAAAAGATTTGTAACCGAAAAAAAAACAATTTGCCCAAATACATTTTTTTTTTTTTTTTTACCAAAAAACGATCTGTAAACAAAAACAATTATTTTGAACAAAAAAATTGCAACCAAAATAAATATTAGTAACCCAAAAAAAAGATTTGTAACCAAAAAAATTGCAACCAAAATATACATTTTTCACCACAAAACGTAAATTTACGACCCCAAACATTTTTGGGGGACCAAATGAAAAAATTGCAACCAAAAAAAGATTTCTAACCAAAAAACCCCAATTTGCCTAAATAAATTTCTGTAACCCAAAAAAAAAAAATCTGCGACCAAAAAAGCAATTTGGTGCATTTGCAAACAACCAAAATCATGCACAAAACAAACTATAACCTGCTAGCCAAGAATGTACAACAATTCTTCTCAACAAAATAGGATAATATAACCTTAGAGAAAAATGTAACCTGAAACATTTGTATGCACGTACAACCCTTAAAATCTTTAGTGTATCAGTATGTGGAATTAAATTATGGAATGGATTAATGAACAATGTACTAATATGATCCAGTTTAAGAAACTGTTCAAACTCAGGTACTAAGAAGAATAATCATGATAAATATTTTAAATTTATTGATAATCTTATTCATCTCACTAAATGAAATACAGCTTACTTCACAATTAATTAATAAAAAATGTTTTCATAATTATATTATTCATGGAGTATATTGTGAACAAATTGAGAACAGGAAGTGAACAAAAGTGTTAGCGATTGCTATGTCATGGAAAAGGGGTAGGATTAGATGAGCTCCTTTTTGAGCACGTTGAAAAGAGAAACTGAAAATTGAGACGTATCATGTTGTAACTGTATGCATGTTTGAAATGAACTCAAACCATTTGTAACCCCCCGCCCCCCCAAAAAAACAATTTGCGACTAAAAAAATGAGTTGTAACTTAAAAACATACAAAAAATATTTGCATTTAAAAACATTTTTTTTATTAGCAACCAAAAAAAAAAAAAGATTCACAAGTTCGATTAATAAAATGATTTTCAGAATTCACAAAATCAGATTGGCCACTGATTCTGATCCCACTCAGAGATGATTGGTATCGGAACATCCCTAATGTACAGTACTGAAATATTAAAATCATTTTGTCTGTACCATTTTGACCATGGGGCCCAACATTTCCACGACAGAGGGGCCCCGAGACTCACATATTTAATAATTATATTTAACCGACAAGATTTACAGTTTAACAGGACAAACCTTGTCAATTCCAACTAAATTAATAATCATTATGTTTATCTAAACTGTTAATAAGATTGAAGTTCAAATACAAATACAGCTTCGCCATTTTTCAAACTTCTTATCTCCAGACTTCTTCTCTTTGTTTGACGTTGTCATTACTGCCACAAGTGGTGGAAATGAGTATTACAACTGAGTACTCGTGGCCCAACAATGGTTAAGAAACACTGATTTAAATGACTATTTTCTTCAACTTGCAAGTCACAAAATTCACTAATAAAAATTGGGACAACTTTTTTAGATTTTCCTTTTTTTAAGAACAGGTTCTGGCACCATTATGGGATAATATGTCAACGATATTATTCAGGTCTCGCCCATTTTTGTCTTTTGCCAAGTGGTTTGATTGTAAAGTAATGACGTCAAACCCAAAAAGTTGTTATTCAGTGAAAAAAGACATCCATCATGGCTGAAAGACATTTTGCTCATTATAGTAGACACAACAGCGACGTCTCAAACCACAACTTTGTGTGGAATGCAGCAGCTGAAGGAGGGCACAAAGGAAAAAACGCGCGCTTCTCTGTGAGACACGCCTACGTTTACATCCTGTTCCTAATGAACTGGCCGCTCTTTCAGATGTGATGGTGTGGTCCAACGAGCGGGTCATGTGCTGGGTGCAGAACGTAGGCCTGAAGGAGTACGCCGACAACCTCCGCGAGAGCGGCGTCCACGGGGCCCTGCTGGCCCTCGACGACACCTTCGACTACACGGACCTCGCCCTGCTGCTGCAGATCCCCAATCAGAACACGCAGGTAATCTGAGGGCCCTGAGCGGTTTTCGTATGCCCCACTCTTCACGCGATTCGATTTCCGACAAAATGTGTGCGTACGACTGCATAATAATCCACCATCATGGGGCCAAAGAAAGTTGCGAGTGCCAACACTTTGATAAAGAAAATGAGAAACACTCTTGCATTCAAGAAAGAACTTGTTATACAAAGGAGGTGTCTGGGATTTTAAAGGTCCATTTATACGTTTCTTTGTTCATTTATGTACGTATTTCATATAGTTTTCTGCACGTAATACTATGATTGTGAATTATGAAAAAGTATTTACACAATTATTCCCTTTAATCCTCATTAAAGTGTTCCTACTTCCACATTTCTTAACCGATTCAAACCGTTCCAAAGTCGCAATGCTCCTTGAAAATATTAGCCAGTTACCAGCATGCTAATATTAGCATGCTAGCTGTTTAACTTGTTTTTACAGGTATACACCTCAGAGTCAAATATTTTGTTCCTGCAAAATTACTGTTAGCATGCTTGCTTTTGTCTCAGTTAGCATGCTTGTTTTTGTCTCATTTTGCAGGTATACACCTCAGAGTCATATATTTTATTACTGGACGTATTCTAATTTTTGTTAACAATTAGCATGTTAGCATGCTTGCTTTTGTCTATTTTTTCAGGTATACACCTTAAAGGTAAATACAATGTTACTTCACACATGCTCGGTGCATGCTAACTTTTAGCAAATGTTACAGTTTTACGCCTCATAGTCAACTAGTGTATTTAACTTTAAAAATCTAGCATGTTGACATGCTGAAGTTAGCATGTGAACATGTTGACTGTTAGCATGCTTGCTTTTATCTCCATTTGCAGGTATACACCTCGAGAGTTAAATATAGTGTTACTTCATGCATGCTTCATGCAACTTTTAGCTGATTTATACACTTCACAGTCAAATATTTTGTTAGTTTACTTTCAAAATGATAATGTTAGCATGCTAGATTTTAGCTCATTTTGTCGCTATAAACCTCACAGCCAAGTATTGTTACTTCATCCACGTTAACTTTTAGTATGTTTAAGTTGGCATGCTAAGTTTTTACCTAATTTTGCAGGCATACACCTCAGTCAAATATTTTGTTATCTCACCTTTAGCAGGTTAGCCTCCTCATTTTTCTTAGCTAGTTTTGCATTATACACCCAAGAGTTGTACATTTTGCTACTTGACTTTTTCCGGCTATAGCATGCTAACTGTTAACATTGCAGTTCGGCTTTGGCTTTTCAGCATTGACATGCAATTTCTACCAAAATTGCGTTTTCTAATTTTCTCTGTCGTCTCTCCTGCAGGCCCGACAGCTCCTGGATCAGGAGTACAACTCACTCATCACCATGGGAACGGAGAGACGACCTGATGAGGTGGGCGCCAGCTAGCACAGGACCGTTGTGGACGCCATCTTCTCACCGCTCCTCTCTGTGGCCCGCAGGATGGAACCAAGACGTTCACGCGCTCGCCTTCATGGAGGAAGATGTTCCGAGAGAAGGACCTGCGGGGCGTGACCTCCGACTCCGCCGAGACCCTGCCTGCTAACTTCCGTGCCTCCGCCATCGCCACGCCCTCCGTCACCCTCAGGAAGGTTCAGAGTGACGGTGAGTGCGCCCTTCGACCCCTCTCATGTTCACATTTGCGGGCTTTACTGACCCCGCAGGCTCCTTTGTAGACAAGGCATGACTCGCTGAGGCGGAACTACAAGAATCAGGCCTCAAGCTTCAAAATCTGCATGCTGATCATTTGAAACTTTGTCTTCCTACTTGTTGAAGAGCTAACATTCCCGTTGGCGCCTGTTTGATATGCCACTTTGTACAAACCCCGTTTCCATATGAGTTGGGAAATTGTGTTAGATGTAAATATAAACGGAATACAATGATTTGCAAATCCTTTTCAACCCATATTCAATTGAATGCACTACAAAGACAAGATATTTGATGTTCAAACTCAAATTTTATTATTATTTTTTTTGCAAATAATAATTAACTTAGAATTTCATGGCTGTAACACGTGCCAAAGTTGTTGGGAAAGGGCATGTTCACCACTGTGTTACATGGCCTTTTCTTTTAACAACACTCAATAAACGATTGGGAACTGAGGAGACACATTTTTTAAGCTTATCAGGTGGAATTCTTTCCCATTCTTGCTTGATGTACAGCTTAAGTTGTTCAACAGTCCGGGGGTCTCCGTTGTGGTATTTTAGGCTTCATATTGTGCCACACATTTTCAATGGGAGACAGGTCTGGACTACAGGCAGGCCAGTCTAGTACCCGCACTCTTTTACTATGAAGCCACGTTGATGTAACACGTGGCTTGGCATTGTCTTGCTGAAATAAGCAGGGGCGTCCATGGTAACGTTGCTTGGATGGCAACATATGTTGCTTCAAAACCTGTATGTACCTTTCAGCATTAATGGCGCCTTCACAGATGTGTAAGTTACCCATGTCTTGAGCACTAATACACCCCCATGCCATCGCAGAGGCTGGCTTTTCAATTTTGCGCCTATAACAATCCGGATGGTTCTTTTCCTCTTTGGTCCGGAGGACACGACGTCCCCAGTTTCCAAAAACAATTTGAAATGTGGACTCGTCAGACCACAGAACACTTTTCCACTTTGTATCAGTCCATCTTAGATGAGCTCAGGCCCAGCGAAGCCAACGGCATTTCTGGGTGTTGTTGATAAACGGTTTTCGCCTTGCATAGGAGAGTTTTAACTTGCACTTACAGATGTAGTGACCAACTGTAGTTACTGACAGTGGGTTTCTGAAGTGTTCCTGAGCCCATGTGGTGATATCCTTTACACACTGATGTCGCTTGTTGATGGAGTACAGCCTGAGGGATCGAAGGTCATGGGCATAGCTGCTTACGTGCAGTGATTTCTCCAGATTCTCTGAACCCTTTGATGATATTACGGACCGTAGATGGTGAAATCCCTAAATTCCTTGCAATAGCTGGTTGAGAAAGGTTTTTCTTAAACTGTTCAACAATTTGCTCACGCATTTGTTGACAAAGTGGTGACCCTCGCCCCATCCTTGTTTGTGAATGACTGAGCATTTCATGGAATCTACTTTTATACCCAATCATGGCACCCACCTGTTCCCAATTTGCCTGTTCACCTGTGGGATGTTCCAAATAAGTGTTTGATGAGCATTCCTCAACTTTATCAGTATTTATTGCCACCTTTCCCAACTTCTTTGTCACATGTTGCTGGCATCAAATTCTAAAGTTAATGATTATTTGCAAAAAAAAAAAATATTTATCAGTTTGAACATCAAATATCTTGTCTTTGTAGCATATTCAACTGATTATGGGTTGAAATTTATTTGCAAATCATTGTATTCCATTTATATTTACATCTAACACAATTTCCCAACTCATATATCGAAACGGGGTTTGTACTAAAATATTTGTAATTGGAGCCTTAAATAGGTCAATAATTCATAACACAAAGGATTTTAATGTCTTATTATTTTTTGAGCGATGACAGTTTAAAAAAAATCCCTCCAAAATTATTGGGAATCCAATGTTAAAAGCAAGTCTTTTTTTGTTTTATTGTATTTTTATTTTTCTACTTTCAACTTTTAAATCTCGAGATGAACTTTAGATTTACTAGTCGATTATACTTTTTATTTTATTTTATTTGTTTATTTTTTTGCCCTTTTGTAAAAAAAAAAAAGCTTTTTTATATGGCAAACACACAAAAAGTGCCAATATTGGCTTTATTTTATTTCAAATCTTGGTACCAGTACGGGTTCAAATCTTGGCAGCATGGTGGAACAGGGGTTAGTGCATGTGCCTCACAATACGAAGGTCCTGATTAGTCCTGGGTTCAATCCCGAGCTCGGGATCTTTCTGTGTGGAGTTTGCATGTTCTCCCTGTGACTGCGTGGGTTCCCTCCGGGTACTCCGGCTTCCTCCCACCGCCAAAAACATGCACCTGGGGATAGGTTGATTGGCAACACTAAATGGTCCCTAGTGTGTGAATGTTGTCTGTCTATCTGTGTTGGCCCTGTGATGAGGTGGCGACTTGTCCAGGGTGTACCCCGCCTTCAGCCCGAATGCAGCTGAGATAGGCTCCAGCACTCCCCGCGACCCCAAAAGGGACAAGCGGTAGAACATGGATGGATGGACAAAATATGCATCCACCCCCCCCCCCCCCCCACACACACACACACACACACACACACACACCATCCACCCCCCAAAAACAATTCAAAGTAGTGATTTGAATAGGTCAATAGTTCATAACAACATTGATTTTGATGCATTATTATTTTTGAGCAACGACAGTTCTAAAGAACAAAACAGCCTTTGTTTTATCACAATCAACATTGCAACTTCTTCTTGTTGCATATTACCAGTTTTCTTTTTATTTCACTTTTTTAAATAACATTTTTAGAATGTGTCGCGGACCGTTGAAAAGAAATAGCAAATGGCCACATATTGACTTTCAGTGTGTTTTTCGGCAAAACGTTTTAGGTTTAATTTCTTGACAAACTGTCTGCGCTTCCGAGGTTGGACATCAAAGCATTCCAAGCCAACAAAGTCAGACGTAAACAAACAACACGGCCGTTTAAAAACATTTAAACTGTCAAATCTTCAGGGGAAACTAATGAATACAAATACTGTACTTAATGTACTTGTATTTATTTACTGCACCTATTTTGTTGGGGTCACATTAAGTACTTTTTTTTCCTGCTCGCATGTCAGAAACATTAAAGGTCACTGGAATGCAGCGTAACAGCTGTTGTAACGTACACACACACACACACACACACTGAGCGATAAAGTTCCTGTTGAGTTGGTAATCACCTCCACACACAATGTATGTTCCTCACCACGTGTTGAAACATGTCCGCACCAACCCAGACGCTCACAGTGCTTTCTGGACAACATGACACGAGTCTCACGTCTTTTTGACATTCTTGATCAGGCTTTGAATCATGGGTGTCCAAAGTGCGGCCCGGGGCTATTTGCGACCTGCGGCTCATTTTTTAACAATCTAAAAATACTATTAAAAAAACAACAAAATAATTTAATGAAAGAGCAAACAAGTGAACTCTAATGAGTAAAATTTGCAATGTTGCAGCACAGTGGCACAGGGGTTAGTGCGTCTGCCTCACAATACGAAGGTCGTGGGTTCGATCCTGCGCTTGGGATCTTTCTGTGTGGAGTTTGCATGTTCTCCCCGTGACTGCGTGGGTTCCCTCCGGGTACTCCGGCTTCCTCCCACTTCCAAAGACATGCACCTGGGGATAGGTTGATTGGCAACACTAAATGGGCCCTAGTGTGTGAATGTTGTCTGTCTATCTGTGTTGGCCCTGTGATGAGGTGGCGACTTGTCCAGGGTGTACGCCGCCTTCCGCTCGATTGCAGCTAAGATAGGCTCCAGCACCCCCAGCGACCCCGAAAGGGATAAGCGGTAGAAAATGGATGGATGGATGAACTTTAATAACACAAAGCTGCCACGCAGGCTGTTTTATTTAAAACTGTCATTACTCAAAAAAATAATAATGAATTAAACTTAATAATGTTGTGAATTATTGACCTATTTAAGGCTCCAATTACTTCACATCAAATATTCTGCTATAATATGTATTGGGGTGGAAATATTTCATGTTTTGCATTTTCGTCATATAAAAACAACATTAACAAAAATGGCATAAAACAAACAAATTTAAAAAAACATTAAAAAATTACTTATTATCGATAGATAAATCTAAACTTGATCTAGAGCAGGGATGTCAAAGTCAAGGCATCCCTGTTATGTTGTGCTGAATTCATCAAAATTAATAATGAATATGTTTCCTAAATAAACTGTCAATAGAAGTAAAGTGCAAATGAAAATACAGCTTCATCACTTTAGTCATATTTTTTTGCGCTTAAGAAACTTCTCTATGACTTTAGCTCCGAACTTCTTCTGTTTGTTTGATATTGGCATTACTGCCACAAGTGGTGGAAAAGTGTTTTACAACTGAGTACAACTGCGGCCTATACGACCACAGCTGAAAAACAAACATTTTACGCGGCCCTATGGTTAAGAAACATTGAGCATCTAGGTAATGTTGCAATTCTCAATGCCAACATAGAAGTTGACTCAAAAAACTCTCCAACCGGAGTTAAATTAAGCTCCACTTTCCCACAAATGCGCTAGCTTGACGCTACATACATTGGCTTTTGACATGCTACTGAATAGCATTAGCGATTTTACATGGCGATCTCAACACCTCCAAATATGTATGAATTATCTATGGCCCCTGGGATGATATTTGATTAGTATTAGAACCGGCCCGTAGGCCAGAGCCGCCTGCTGCTGTTTTGCACGCACCAATACTCCATCAGTGTTGGCGCTAGGAATTTTCAAAATGGGGTCCCAAGTACAGCATCAAATCATAAAAATGGGTTCCCACAGTATATTTTTGGGGTCCCACTTTTTTTGAAAACAAATGATAAATGTATGCATTATCCTGTAAAATCTCAAATTCTGTATTGTGTTTTGGAAAAAGATTGTCATAAACATTAGTTAATTAATTCAAAAAAATAATACAAAAGAAAACACATTTGTATGCATATGTAAATGTATTCAGTTATAAACATTCATTCACATTCTTCTTTCCTTCATGGATCTAAACTTTACCGCTGCCGTAGTTTTTTCTATATTTTTATTGTAATATTTTCAGAATGTGTTTGTTCTATTGTTGGTCAAAATAAGACAACGAAAACAATCTGAAGTTGTCTTTATTTTTTAGTTCTAATGCCATGATTTGAATAGTTCGGCCCGCGTGTGCACAGATTTTCCTCCACGCAGCCCCTGAGCTGAAATGAGTTTGACACCCCCGATCTAGAGCAATGGTTCTCAAACCTTTTTCACCAAGTACCACCTCAGAAAAAAACGTGCCGGTAGCGTAGTGGGCCTAAGTATTCATTTAAAACAGAGTAGTGGTTTGTTTTAACAAGTATATTTAATATTTATGGACACTGTAACTTTACACAGAGTTTGAATATAGGGAAATAAAACACTGTACTTTAATCAAGGGGATTATTTGGCATAGCACCAGATGGAAAACATGTACCTCTACCACCGTTTGAGAATCACTGATCTACAGATTCAAGTGTTGAAAGTAAAAAAAAAAATTAATGACTTATGTTTTACACTTTTGTGAGTGGGATGTTTTTGGATCCCAAATTATTTTAGTGGGATTTTAGTTAGTAAAATGTGTCATTGCTCAAAAAATAATAATAAATTAAAACCAATTGTGTACGAATTAGTCTCCAAATATTTCAAATTAAATATTCCACTTTGACATTTTTTGGGGGGGGAAATATTGCATATTGTGTGTTTTTGCCATTAAAGAGTTTTCGTTGACAAAAAGGGCAGAAAACATAAAACTTTTTTTTTAGTTCGATCTCGAGATTTAAGCGTTGAATAATACAAATAAAAATAAGTTATATGTGACTTAATTTTAAAAAGAATTACGACCGAGACCCTTGTGGGTCCCAGGGAACAAACTTGAGGGGAGCCGAGCCAAAGAACACTAACATACTGCAGGCAGACGTAGAAGAACAAGCTGAGGGCCGAGAAGAAGACCGAGAGCGACGATCCCACGATTGTAATCCATGTCGACATGTCGGTGTTCTTGGAAGGAAGGAAACAAAAAATATATTTGTAGTAATTATAATTGTTTATTTTTTCACGTTAGCCTGTTAGCATTGTACTCTAAATTGTCTTATTATATTTGTTGAATTTTTTAAGTTGGCGTGTTAGCATGTTAACATTCATCCATCCATCCATTTTCAACCGCTTGTCCCTTACGGGGTTGCGGGGGGTGCTGGAGCCTATCTCAGTTGCATTCGGGCGGAAGGCGGGGTACACCCTGGACAAGTCGCCACCTCATCACAGGGCCAACATAGATAGACAGGCAACATTCACACTCACATTCACACACTCGGGACAATTTAATGTTGTCAATCAACCTATCCCCAGGTGCATGTCTTTGGAGGTGGGAGGAAGCCGGAGTACCCGGAGGGAACTCATGCAGTCACGGGGAGAACATGCATAACCCCTGTTCCACCGTGCTGCCCTAGCATGTTCACATTCAACTATAAATTGTCTTTAATAACTATAATTGTTTATTTTTTCAAGTTAGCGTGATAGCATGTTAGCATCCAAGTCTAAATTGTCTTATTATATTTGTTTATTTTTTCAAGTTAGGATGTTAGCATTCAACTCTAAATTGTCTTTGGGAATTATAATTGTTTGTTTATTCAAGTTAGCATGTTAGCATTCAAATGTAAATTGTCTTTCGTAATTATAATTGTTTATCTTTTCAAATTAGCGTGTTATATACATATATATATATATATATATATATATATATATATATATATATATATATATATATATACATACATATATAAAAAAAATATATGTATGTGTATATATATATATATATATATATATATATATATATATATACATACATATATAAAAAAATATATGTATGTATATATATATATATATATATATATGTATATGTATGTATATATATATATATATATATATATATATATATATATATATATTCCTCGCGCACTAATTGACTGAAAGAGCGCTCACTTGGCGCGCGCTCGCCCGACATTGTCACGTTATAGATAGGAAAATGCATTTTTAGACAATATGATTTGCCTGAGCGGCTAGGAGACACAGAGAGTCACAAGCGGTAGAAAATGAATTACAAAGGACAGATTTTTTAAAATAATAATACAAAATAAAAATAATTGTATTTTGTTTTATTTCATTTTATAACTTGGGACTTCCCGCGTGCCAGATTTTGGAGACCCCTGGTCTTGAAAATGAAAAATATCAAAATGACCCCCGAACGCTTTGATTTTTTAGTGCGTTAAAATGTACACACACACAGACTGTTGTTGGACGGAAGTAGTCCGAAATAAGCATTACTGTTTTATAAGTTGATACTAGAGATGTCCAATAATGTCTTTTATGCCGATATCTGATATTCCGATATTGTCCAACTCTTAATTACCGATTCCGATATCAACCGATACCGATATATACAATGGTGGAATTAACACATTATTATGTCTAATTTTGTTGTGATGCCCTGCTGGATGCCTTATACAATGTAACAAGGTTTTCCAAAATAAATCAACTCAAGTTATGGAAAAAAATGCCAACATGGCACTGCCATATTTATTATTGAAGTCACAAAGCGCATTATTTTTGGGACATGCTCATGCTCTCCCTGAGAGAGCATGAGGAGGTTGAGGTGGGCGGGGTTTAGGGTAGGGGGGGGGGGGGGGGGGGGTGTATATTTTAGCGTCCCGGAAGAGTTAGTGCTGCAAGGGGTTCTGGGTATATGTTCTGTTGTGTTTATGTTGTTACGGTGCGGATGTTCTCCCGAAATGTGTTTGTCATTCTTGTTTGCTGTGGGTTCACAGTGTGGCGCATATTTGTAGCAGTGTTAAAGTTGTTTATACGGCCACCCTCAGTGTGACCTGTATGGCTGTTGACCAAGTATGCGTTGCATTGACTTGTGTGTGAAAAGCCATAGATATTATGTGATTGGGCCGGCACGCAAAGGGAGTGCCTTTAAGGTTTATTGGCGCTCTGTACTTCTCCCTACGTCCGTGTACCACCCCGTACAGCGGCGTTTTAAAAAGTCATACATTTTACTTTTTGAAACCGATACCGATAATTTCCGATATTACATTTTAAAGCATTTATCGGCCGATAATATCGGCAGTCCGATATTATCGGACATCTCTAGTTGATACAATGCAGTTTCCCACAGGACTGCAATCTATTCGTGGCAGGGTGGTGCACCTTTTTGTTTTTTGAAAGGAGCTGCTCCGCTCATCGTGGCGTAAAAGACACGAGACACGTGTGCTCCTTTCCGTGCCAGCCGTCCATTATCCCCACCTGTGGAATTTGTGGCTTCCTTTTGCAAGAGGAAGCGTCGATGACAGGGAGCGGCGTCCTCCAAAGTAGAGCGCGGGGCGTTTTATCCGTCATCCCTGTGGGAGGTCAGTGGTGGTAAACGCGCCGTGTCTCCCTTTTCGCAGCCAGCTCCGGTGCCCGGGGTGAGTCTGCCTCCGTGAGGACGTACTCCTGCTGAGGTGAGCATCACCTGCTCATTAAGACCAGCACACCTCTCCCGTTGTTGTTGACGTCTGTCCTTCCGTAGGGCGCCACTGACCACGCCGACACCCTCGGAGGGAGCGTCCCAACACTTCAAGTCTGCAATAACACGCACGGACGGGAACGGGATGAAGCCATGAATGTGTCCTCCCAGCTGGAAGGTACATCAGATGTTCTTTGTGGACCAGCTAACGTGTCTTCATTTCTTCTCTTCAACTAGTCTTTGTTGGCCAACAAGAAGAGGACGTAAACCAGTCAGAGTGACAAAGCGGGGCTCCATTGTGACGCGAGCAGTAAAACATGGCCGACAGCGAGCCTCAAACCACATCACAGGGACGCTCGTCGCCCTTTTGTCTTGAAAGCCGATACGCCCAGGAAGCTCTTTTTCGAGGCAGACCATAATAATAGGCATCAAATGCTCCGTGGGGGGAGGGGCATGGGGTTCAACCGTCTTGTGGCAGAAACGTATCTACAAATTGGAGGTAACTCTGCAGACTGTAAAGACTAAAGTATCGGGACACAAAACGGCCGACAAACTCGCAGCAAGGTCCAAAAACCAAAAAACACATGCAAATGATAATTGCTGCAATTTCAAAAATCCTGCATGATCAAAAACACAAATGCCAAAAACAACCAAAATGTCGGGTTATTTTATTCATTAATTTTTTTTACAGAATATTCTACACATTTTTTACCTAAATTAGGCATAAAAAATGTGGAAATGCTACATGCAGTATGGGCCACTAGATAAGACCGAACCAATCAGAACGCTCTGCCTCAGGCAGCATGACTATATTGGATTGTAAACATGACTAAAAAGTGTTAAAAAAATATTTGGAAGGTCTTAAAAACACGTTTTTATGCTATGAAAATGTTCCATTTATAGTTAATGATTCATACTTTGCATAAATGAATACTCCACGGTCAGGCCTGAAACCAATTAACATCAATAAACAAAGAGCGACTACTATAAGAGAAATGCTGCAAGTTACCAAGAACACTGGGAAGTTAGCAATCTTACCAGGAAGTTAGCAATGCTATCAGGAAGTTAGCAATGCTACCAGGAAGTTAGCAATCTTACCAGGAAGTTAACAATGTTACCAGGAAGTTAGCAATACTACCAGGAAGTTAGCAATGTTACCAGGAAGTTAGCAATGCTACCAGGAAGTTAGCAGTCTTACCAGGAACTAAACAGTGCTATCAGGAAGTTAGCAATCTTACCAGGAAGTTAGCAATGCTACCAGGAAGTTAGCAATGTTACCAGGAAGTTAGCAATGCTACCAGGAAGTTAGCAATCTTACCAGGAAGTTAACAATGTTACCAGGAAGTTAGCAATACTACCAGGAAGTTAGCAATGTTACCAGGAAGTTAGCAATGCTACCAGGAAGTTAGCAGTCTTACCAGGAACTTAACAGTGCTATCAGGAAGTTAGCAATCTTACCAGGAAGTTAGCAATGCTACCAGGAAGTTAGCAATGTTACCAGGAAGTTAGCAATGCTACCAGGAAGTTAGCAATCTTACCAGGAAGTTAACAATGCTATCAGGAAGTTAGCAATACTACCAGGAAGTTAGCAATGTTACCAGGAAGTTAGCAATGCTACCAGGAAGTTAGCAGTCTTACCAGGAACTTAACAGTGCTATCAGGAAGTTAGCAATCTTACCAGGAAGTTAGCAATGCTACCAGGAAGTTAGCAATTTTACCAAGAAGTTAGCAACTATCAGGAAGTTAGCTAGGCTACCAGGAAGTTAGGTAGCCTGAATAATGTATTGTGATTGTTTTTATGATAAATTATTTTTGTATTTTATGATTTTTTTATTCGAATTATGATTATTTTCATTGTTATTTATTTTTTTATTTGTGCCGTATTGTACTGTAATTTGCTGTAAAACAGTCTGAATTGCCTTGTGTAGGAATTGTGCTCTATAAATAAACTTGCCTTGCCTTGCTTAGGCTACCAGGAAGTTAGGCAGGAGACCAGGAAGTTAGCCAAGCTACCAGGAAGTTAGCCATGGTATCAGAAGTTTAGCCAAGCTACCAGGAAGATAGCTAGGGTACCTGGGGGACCAGACCTTGAAAGACATGAGATGAATGACCATAAAAAAAAGTTGGCAGAATGAAAAGGTACATTTTTGATTATTTTGGTTGGGATATATATGTCTGCTGATCCATAGTAGCCTAGCTCACTTTGGTTTTTGTTCTGGGAACTCGCAGCATCTCTGTCAAATGTGTCCACATGTGTTTGATCTGTTTTTGGCATTTGCAGCATTTTTTTCCTGCATGTTTTTCATCGTGTAGCGTTTTTGTGTTTGCAGCCTTTTTATAGTGTTTGGGTTTATATGATTTCTGTATTTGGAGTGTCGGAGGAGGACTTTGGTTATGTTCACACTGCAGGTCAATTCAGGTCATTTTTTTTGCCCACTTTTTTCCAAATCCAACTCAGGCCTCTTTTGTACGTGGACATAAATTCGATTGTATATCCAGTCTGTACGTACAGGGTGCGTTCATCTGACAAATGTCGTCGAAAAGCAACACATGTCATAATTCTGGTGGGAAGGGCTAATTTTTACTAATTTTAAAGGAGGTGCTGGAGAGCCAATTTTAAAATGTCACCATACCTGACATTCCTGCAATTTGATGAGCTTTTGTGCATGTCAGGGGCCTCAAAAATGTGTCAAAATGTATAGAAAAATGATAATTGAAGCTGCGAACAGCGTTGATCGAGCCCTTGCTTGGGGTCATACTTGCCAACCTTGAGACCTCCGAATTCGGGAGGGGGGTTAGCGGGGGGTGTATATATTTTCAAGTATTTCTTATATATATATATATATATATATATATATATATATATATATGTCTTAATAAGGTTATCCAAAAAATAGTGCTCGATACCGTAGTAGAGCGCAATATATGTATGTGTGGGGAAAAAAAATCACAAGACTATTTCATCTCTACAGGCCTGTTTCATGAGGGGGGTACCCTCAATCGTCAGGAGATTTTAATGGGAGCATTCGCATACCATGGTTTATATAGGGCACAGGGTGGGTGGGTACAGGCTGGCCTAGGGGCGTGGTGATTGGTTCATGTGTTACCTAGGAGGTGTTTCCGTCTATGGCGGCATGTTGTTACAATTTCGCTGCGCTTGTTGAGGGATGACAGGTCTGGACGGTAGATAATAAACAGTTTCTCTTTCAAGCATAGGTTGCATCTTTTATTACCACTATTGTAAGGTGTGCTGGATGCAAGAATTTGCCATGTTATTGAATATTCAACATTATTGTCTTTGAGGTCCCAAATGTGTTTGCTGAGTTCTGTGGTATTTCGCAGGTTTCTTTCAGGAACAAAAACCTGCGAAATACCACAGAACTCAGCAAACACATTTGGGACCTCAAAGACAATAATGTTGAATATTCAATAACATGGCAAATTCTTGCATCCAGCACACCTTACAATAGTGGTAATAAAAGATGCAACCTATGCTTGAAAGAGAAACTGTTTATTATCTACCGTCCAGACCTGTCATCCCTCAACAAGCGCAGCGAAATTGTAACAACATGCCGCCATAGACGGAAACACCTCCTAGGTAACACATGAACCAATCACCACGCCCCTAGGCCAGCCTGTACCCACCCACCCTGTGCCCTATATAAACCATGGTATGCGAATGCTCCCATTAAAATCTCCTGACGATTGAGGGTACCCCCCTCATGAAACAGGCCTGTAGAGATGAAATAGTCTTGTGATTTTTTTTCCCCACACATACATATATATATATATATATATATATATATATATATATATATATATATATATATATATATATATATATATATATATATAAATAATCCGTTCATGAATGAGTATATCCGTTCGGCCACCGTGTTCAATGGAAAAGTCTGATCTACAAAATGTGCAGGCAGCATACCTCTTCCCCCCCGAGCTGTCCTGGATGAACTGAAATTATTTTTTTCCAATCATTTTGGAACTTGCAAGCGTACTTCTTATTCTTACTCGTCGTCGCCATGTCTCTTCTTCGTTCTTCTGCTTCGTCTCTGTTATGTTTTTGGACATTACTACTTGCCGTAGTTTTGAAGCAATGCATGATGGGAATCCGGATGGTGTGTGTCAGTGTATTAACGTGCCGGCTGGAATAAACACACGCTGAGAAATAGCTCCGTGCCTGCCTACTTTATGGGTTATAGATAAACCTATGGATAACGGAGACATATATAATAGTCTCCTTTTCAGGTGAGAGAGGACGCTAAAGGCAGTGCCTTTAAGGCACGCCTCCAATATTGTTGTCTGGGTGGAAATCGGGAGAAAATCGGGAGAATGGTTGCCCCTGGAGATTTTCGGGAGGGGCACTGAAATTCGGGAGTCTCACAGGAAAATCGGGAGGGTTGGCAAGTATGCTTGGGGTTCACGCGAGTCAGCGGGTACGCATGACGCATACGGTCTAATGTTAACATGCTAACCAATAGCATGTGTCAAGTACCAGGTTATATGACTTTGAGGCGTATGGCTACAAAATTGGCTAAAAAAGTTAGCAATATCATGTTAGCATGCTACTGTTAACATGTTAACGTTGACATGCTAACAGTTAGCATGTGTCAAGTACCAAGTTATACGACTCTGATGTGTACGGGTTTAAAATTGGCAAAAAAAAAGTTAGCATGAGAATGTGTGATTGTTGTCTGTCTATCTGTGTTGGCCCTGCGATGAGGTGGCGACTTGTCCGGGGTGTACCCCGCCTACCGCCCGAATGCAGCTGAGATAGGCTCCAGCACCCCCCTGCGACCCCGAAAGGGA
This sequence comes from Nerophis lumbriciformis, assembly GCF_033978685.3. Classification (NCBI taxonomy): domain Eukaryota; kingdom Metazoa; phylum Chordata; class Actinopteri; order Syngnathiformes; family Syngnathidae; genus Nerophis; species Nerophis lumbriciformis. The sequence continues at coordinate 5,885,517 of NC_084571.2, forward strand.
CAAGCGGTAGAAAATGGACGGATGGATGCTAATGTCAGCATTTTAACAGCAACTGTCAAGTACCAGATTGTATGACTGGGGTATTTTGCTAAAAAAATGATTTAAAACAAGTTAGGATGCTATTGTTAGCATGCTAACAGTTAGCATGTTTTAGCTACAAATGTATATGCCTCTGAGGTGTACGGCTTTAAAATTGGCTAAAAGTTAGCACATGCCAATGCTCCCAATGCCCAGACCCACCATCAAACATTATCGCCCCCAATATCGCGTAAGGGGGCGATATTGGTGTTGATATCAAGGCTTAGGTCAGGCTGATTACAAAAAAATAACTTTTTTACAGTACATACAATTACGCAATGCTCAAATAAATAAATTCGAAGTAAATTATTAATAAATATTTTTAACTAAACTGTCAATAAAATTTAAGTAAAAATTAAAATACAGCTACACAACTTTAGTCATAATTTTTCCGCTTAAGAAACGTCTCCATTACTTAAGCGCCAGACTTCCTCTGTTTGTTTAAGATTGTCATAACTGCCACAAGCGGTGGCAAAGTGTATTACAACTGAGTACCGCTGCGACCCATACGAACCACATGAGAAACATATATTTTGGCGGCCCTCTAGGGGGCGCTTGCAGCCCAACAATGGTTCAGAAACAGTTTCCTGTGTTCAATAATTCGGTAAAGATGTTGACTGTTTGCACAAAATTGCCCGAAAAATGCGCCATGTCTACGTCCGCAGATTCAGGGACACATTCACATTAGAGTTTTATTTAATAATTTTTATAATGTGAATGACGACATAAAAACATTGGATGTAACAAAAGTATATTTATTTCATTCAATTTAGTATGTTTATGAATAAATATACATTTGTATTTTATTTTATATTTTATTTTAATAATTTCATATTAATATATATACATCATTATTTTATTTATATATATATATATATATATATATATATATATATATATATATATATATATATATGTATGTATATATATATATTTTTATTTTATTTTTTTTATGACTAATATTATTATTATTATGATGTGAATTAGGCATAATATCCTGCAGTGTGAATTCAGCCTTACAGTCAGTTGTCCCTCAAAACCTATTCTTCATCCTCTAAAATATTTTGGACAGTTGTATGCAGGGCCGCCCCTCTCTACACGCTGTAGGGCCCCGTGATCTTTTGGGGCCCCTTTTGCGTCAATAGGCGCATGTCAAATGTTAATTAATGAATAACAGAGCACTTCACATGACATTTTACCACAAATCTATTCCTAGCCCCTTCCTGCTTCGTCACTGATAAGGGGGAGGAGTTTGGTGAAAGGTAGCAGCAGGTGTTTCTGCTGAAAGCAAACACTTCTTAAAGGACCATGAGGCTGCATGAGGACTGATGAATGATGAAAGGACACACACACACACACACACACACACACACACACACACACACACACACACACACACACACACACACACACACACACACACACACACACACACACACACACACACACACACACACACACACACACACACACACACAAGCCATAAGAGCTTCCTCAGTGGCGATGATGATGAGGCCGAGGACAAAACAGAACTTTGAGCCTCCATGTTTACGATGCATGTCTTAAAAGAAAACCACAATGAACTTTTTCTTTGTTGTGGTAAAGATAACGATTAAAGAAAAAAATATTTATCTGTATGATACTGATCTACAAGGGGGGGGGGGGGTTCAATTTGTAAAATGTGTGGATTTTTTTCAGTTGTAATTTTCATTTTTTACGATGACAAATTTATTTTCCTGAGGTATGTGTCGGATAAATGTACACGTTACACCTTGCCCCTCTTCGACGCCCGCTTTATCCTGAGCTTGTTGTAAAAACAAAAAACGCGTCCTTACGGAGAAACATTATTTCCGGTTGCGCGGTGGTACGTGTGTGCGTGTGCGTGTGTGTGTGTGTACATTTTGACAACACGTTGTGTATTAATGATCGTTATGGCTCTCTTGGTCGTTATACAAAATGAAGATATCCTATGGAAAAGTAACAAATTCATGAAAACGATGATGTAAAAAAAAAAAAAAAGAAGAAAATAAATAAATTAAGCAATCCATGTGGATCTGCTCATCATCTCAAACTGCTCTCACTTCTTATTGATTATCAGGGTTGTGAATCTTTGGGCACCTAACGATTCACTCTGATTCGGATTCCTGGGCTGACTATTTGATTCCGAATCGATTCTTGATTCAAACCGATTCTCGCAATGTATTATTTGGTATATTAATTATAATGAAACTTTTTCAAAACAGGTTACAGGTTAGAAAAGCTCCTTCTGGTTGCATACAATCATTAAAAATATACATTTATATGTAAAATGTTATTTTTATGTTTAAACATTTTTTTGGGGGGGGAAATCATGAATCGATTTAGAATCGGGATGAATAAGAATCTACAAATGATGAACATAAAACAATCACTTACTGTACAATGTCTGCTCTCAATAAGATGCTGACTAATGGGATGTTTATGTCTTTCAGCATAATTCTCCTGAGGTAAAAAAGAAAAAAAAGGTGGGAGCAATCAATCGTCTTTTGGTGTCTTTGTAGCGATTGTCTCGGGTCTAAATGGAATGTCAAAGTTGACCAACTTCTCGGTTTACGGCCTAAAAACGTATTTTTAAGAACTGATTGTTAGAAAGAAATGTTAAGAAAAAAGTGTATTTATATGTGTGTACATATACATATACATATACATATATATATGTCTCTGTGTGTGTGTGTGTATATATATATATATATATATATATATATATAAAAATGTGTGTATTTATATATATATATATATATATATGTGTATGCATATATGTATGTGTGTATATATATATATATATATACTGTATATATAATGTGTGTATATATATGTAGATATATTTATTTATATATATATGTGTATATATATTTATGTATGTATATATATGGATGTGTATACATATATACATAAGTGTGGAAAATATATATGTGTGTGTATATATTTATATGTATGTATGTGTATATATTTTTATAATCGATTTTTGAAAATTATGAATCGATTTAGAATCAGGATGACTAAGAATTGCAATTGTGTATATATATATATATATATATATTTTTTTTTTTTTACGATTTTTAAAAATTAAGAATAGATTTAGAATCGGGATGAATCGCAATTCGGATGTGAATCGTTTTTCTGTGCACCTCTACTGATTATCACCTATTGACCGCAAACAAAAACATGTCGTACGTACAAAGATCCTTTATTCGCACGTTTGGCAGGATGCTCAAACTTGCTGCTTCTGAGCTGGAATCTAAAAACATGCTCCAGCTCCAACATCGAAGGTGTGGCGTGGAGCACTACTGTGGACCTCCAGCAGGAGGCGCCACTCTTCTATAAATATACAAGCTCCATACATACACGTATATCGTACATGGAGGAATATATTAATATCATGCGTACGTACTAATAACTTAGATGATGAAAGAGTAATCGTACAAAAAGAGTCTTTGAGGTTTTTGATTCTTTAGCCCCGCCCCCTCCTTGCCAGGACCTCCCTCCCCAGTATCTGATTGGCTCTCGACAGCAGCACGCACACGCAGGACGAGTTGATGCGGATCCACCTCCACCCCGTCCGGTTGTTGGCGTCCTTGGTGAGGGCGCGCACGAACGACGTCTTGGCCTTGCACTCGCTCACCCACTGCTTCTTGTCCACGCCCAAGCAGCCGGCGCCAGCCACGCCCGTGGGCTGCGAAAGCGGCCCCTTGGCGCTCGGCGGGCGTCCGGCGGCGCTCTGTTGCTGCTCCGCCTGGCGGCAACGCGTCTCGTAGAAGTACTGTTTGAGCGGCCCCGTCTGGGTCTGGATATCCTGCAAGATGGTGACTGTCTGGCCGTGCGAGTCAACAGCCGTCTTCTTGTCGGTGACCCAGACGCTCTCCGACTCGCACACCGACTTCTCCCCGCGCCGCCTGTCCATCAAATGCGAGCGCTTGTCCCTCCTGACGGGGCGGGCCGCGTCGGCCGTAAACCCCGAGGCGTTGGCCCAACTCAGGCTCCTGTCGATCGCTCGGTCCCCGTGACCCTCAATGTGCGCGTCGGGCTCCTCCGGCTCGTCCGAGTCCTCCTCCAGCAGGCCCGTCTCCAGCATGAGGAGCAGAGGCGGGTCCTCGGGCGGCAACCCCGAGGGCGAGAACAGGACGCGTGGGTGCGCGTCCAGAAACATGTTGTCCCCTTCCAAGACGGTGTCCAGTGCAGATCCCGGGCTCGCCCCCAGGGTGCCCTCAGCCGGTGTGGCCCCGTTCCTGAGCTGCTCCGATGGAACAGTCGGCGGCCCTCGTCTGGAACTCCTGGGACCCGCAGCAGGACTTTCCCCTATTTGGGTTTCGAGCACAGAAGCTTGTGTGGGTCTGGAGTCCCGAAAACTGTCCACCAGACTGAAGCGGTCTTGTTGGTGTCTGTTCTTTGGGAGACCTTTTTTCTCAGGAACCTCCAAACTGACCCTGGGGTCCAAACCGAAAGCTGTAAGGTTCCTGAGGTGTTCCCGGCTGTGGTTGTCGTCGTCCTCTCTGAAGCCGGGCTCCACGCTGGCGGCGGCGGCGCTCCTGGACAAGGGCTTGTGAGGGAAGGGCAGAGCCGAGGCGATCACCATGGCAACCAGGGGAAGCCAGTGCATCACTCCCAAGACGTATCAGCTGGGAAGCCAAAGAGAGAGAAAAAAAGATGGCGTTACTTTCCGCCCCGCAAACTGCACTTGATGCCATTAAGCTAAGTGGCAATCAAGACGCAAAAAAGGAGTTTTTTGTTTTACTGGAGGCCTGCATGCAGCTTTATGAGCTTTAACCGCTCAAGTATGGCCTTAAAGTCTTGGCACAACCTGTGGAAAAACTCTACCAAGTACCACAAGGTCGAAGATGGAACACACACACACACACACACACACACACACACACACGTCTGAAGGGTTGACCTTCAAAAGCGAGACGTCTTGGAATGTGCGCTCGTCCTAAACTTTACACATGAAAGCAAGAGCAACCTTGGGAAAAAAAACCAAAAGTCTCAACAAACTTCTTTTAACATCAAAGGTTATTTGGATCTTTGCCTATCATTCACAATCCAGACATCGTTCTCTTTTTTTACGCATTCTAATTTGTCAAATACGACTCGCACGAGACGGCTAATGGGAAAGCTAATATTGCGCCCATAAAGCAATCTAAAGAAAACATCCAAAAACTGCCAACAATACTCCATTTACATCTAGTGACCTCTTTATATTACCAAGTTATTAGCAATATTGTTATTATAAGAGCTAACGCCGAGGAACTACTTTTAGTAACACCGCGCATTGATCACAGAAAGCTAACTAGCTCATGCTGCATCGCCTCTGAGTTGGTGAAAGTAAATTCTAGATTATAAATCGTGCCTCTCACCTGGATAGCAGAAGGTTGCGGATATAAACCGAGAAGTTGGTCAACTTTGACATACAATTTAGACCCGGTGATGGCGAGAAAGACACAACTTTTCAGCAACTTTTCTTTTTTTTTAACTCTTTTGATTGTTCATCTAAACGGGAAGATATAAACATCCCATCAGTCGGCATCCCAGTGAGAGCAGACATTGTACATTAAGTGATTGTTTTATTATGTTTGTTGTCTCTTATAAAGTCTGCTTGATTAGTAGTGTTGTTGTTGAAGGGAAAAGCGAATGTTGTGACGCCGCCATATGCTTAAAATTAAAAATATGCAAATATTACATGTTATTATGAATGTTACTACATTACATATGTGTTTACAGCATGTATATAAAACGTTAATGGAGGTTTTTGGATGTTTTTTTTAATAGCGCTTTAGGCAGAATAGAGCCACTCCCATTGACTCCAGCTTTAGCTGACTTTTGCTAATGTTTATTTATGATTTAGAATGCATAAAAAAAGAGAAACTTATGTGCTCTTGTCTCACACAAGGATTGTGAATGATAGGCCAAAAAAAAAAAAAAAAAAAAAAGTACTGTTCCCCTTTAAGATAGGAATTTATTTCAACCATTTTATGGTATCAATGCAAGCCTGCCAGAATCATGACACCACCCGTCTGTCCATCATTCTGCGCGAGCCATGTAGTAGTCTGATTACTAACAAAAACAACACAATGATGACACAACACTTGTTTTCACACACTCGAGTCAATAAGTGGCTCAAATAATCACCAAGTGCATCCTCCGCTAAGATAAACACACCACCCCTCTAATAATAACAGGTGCTGCAAATAGGGAGCTCTTATTACATTATTCCATTGTTACATAACTTAAATCAGGGGTATTTATGCACATATAAACACACACACTTATATATATATATATATGTATATATATGTATATATATATATATATATATATATATATATATATATATATGTATATATATATATATATATATATATATATATATATATATATGTATATATATATATATATATGTATATATATATATATATATATATGTATATATATATATATATATATATATATATATATATATATGTATATATATATATATATATGTATATATATATATATATATATATATGTATATATATATATATATATATATATATATATATATATATATATATATATATATATATATATGTATATGTATATATATATATATATATATATATATTATATGTGTTTATATACATATATACACGTATATATACATACATATACGTATATATACACAAATATACATACACATGTATATATACATATATATATATATACATATATGTGTTTATATATATATGCATATATATATATAAACATATATATATATATATGTGTTTATATATATATATGCATATATATATACTGTATATATATACATATATGTGTTTATATATATATGCATATATATATATATATATATATAAACATATATATATATGTGTTTATATATATATATGCATATATATATATATATACTGTATATATATTTGTATATACATGTGTATGTATATTTGTGTAAATATGTATATATACGTATATGCAGTGTTGGGTTAGTTACTGAAAAACAGTAACTAGTTACAGTTACTAGTTACTTTATTTCAAAAGTAACTCAGTTACTAACTCAGTTACTTACACCAAAAAGTAATGCGTTACTGTGAAAAGTAACTATTTAGTTACTTCTTCTACCTTTTTTTTTTTAAAGCTCCCATTAATGCCATTTTAGCCTTCATTTTAGTACTGTTATTGCACTGGAGAATAATACAATCTGTTGATCAACTTGACATACATTTGCATCACTGAACTCTGCTAAGCAATGTGCTCTACATACAACACACAAAGACAAAGATATGTTTCAAAGGGCCAATTTGTTTCAGGCCAGAACAAATTGACAAAACTATTTTAAATAGCTGCAACATAACATACATAAGTAACAAACAGCATAATAACACTAACACTAACACTAACCACGTTAAACCCAGATTCCGAACTAATAAAGGTCTTAACTCATTCTCTTTCTATGCCACTTCAATATGGAATGCACTCCCAACAGGTGTAAAAGAAAGGGCATCTCTATCCTCCTTCAAAACCGCACTAAAAGAACATCTCCAGGCAACTACAACCCTAAACTAACACCCTCCCTTCCACATAATACCTCTTCGGATTGTAAATAATCAAATGTAGACACTTTTTCTTATACTTTCTGATCCCTCTCTCTGTGTCCACTACTTGCTGTACATATCCTACCAAGTCAGTCCTACACTGTTTCAATGTCCATTTCTCTGATGATGCAATTGTTGATGACTGAAGTGTTGATACCAACCAAACCTAACCACCCCCCCCCCCCCCCTCCATATCCCACACCCCGGATTGTAAATAATGTAAATAATTCAATGTATATACCCTGATGATTATCTTGTGTGATGACTGTATTATGATGTTAGTATATATTTGATAGTATTTACAGTGGGGCAAAAAAGTATTTAGTCAGCCACCAATTGTACAGAGGTCTGTAATTTTCATCATAGGTACACTTCAACTGTGAGAGACAGAATATGAAAAAACATCCAGGAATTCACATTGTAGGATTTTTAAATAATGTATTTGTAAATTATGGTGGAAAATAAGTATTTGGTCAATAACAAAAATTCAACTCAATACTTTGTAATATAACCTTTGTTGGCAATAACAGAGGTCAAACGATTACTATAGGTCTTTACCAGGTTTGCACACACAGTAGCTGGTATTTTGGCCCATTCCTCCATGCAGATCTTCTCGAGAGCAGTGATGTTTTGGGGCTGTCGCCGAGCAACACGGACTTTCAACTCCCTCCACAGATATTCTATGGTGTTGAGGTCTGGAGACTGGCTAGGCCACTCCAGGACTTTCAAATGCTTCTTACGGAGCCACTCCTTCGTTACCCGGGCGGTGTGTTTGGGATCATTGTCATGCTGGAAGACCCCGCCACGTTTCATCTTCAAAGCTCTCACTGATGGAAGGAGGTTTTGGCTCAAAATCTCACGATACATGGCCCCCATTCATTCTTTCCTTAACACGGATCAGTCGGCCTGTACCCTTAGCAGAAAAACAGCCCCAAAGCATGATGTTTCCACCCCCATGCTTCACAGTAGGTATGGTGTTCTTGGGATGCAACTCAGTATTCTTCGTCCTCCAAACACGACGAGTTGAGTTTATACCAAAAAGTTCTATTTTGGTTTCATCTGACCACATGACATTCTCCCAATCCTCTGCTGTATCATCCATGTGCTCTCTGGCAAACTTCAGACGGGCCTGGACATGCACTGGCTTAAGCAGGGGGACATGTCTGGCACTGCAGGATTTGATTCCCTGTCGGCGTAGTGTGTTACTGATGGTAACCTTTGTTACTTTGGTCCCAGCTCTCTGCAGGTCATTGACCAGGTCCCCCCGTGTGGTTCTGGGATTTTTGCACACCGTTCTCATGATCATTTTGACCCCACGGGATGAGATCTTGCGTGGAGCCCCAGATCGAGGGAGATTATCAGTGGTCTTGTATGTCTTCCATTTTCTGATAATTGCTCCCACAGTTGATTTTTTCACACCAAGCTGCTTGCCTATTGTAGATTCACTCTTCACAGTCTGGTGCAGTCTGGTACAATTATTTTCCTGGTGTCCTTCGACAGCTCTTTGGTCTTGGCCATAGTGGAGTTTGGAGTCTGACTGTTTGAGGCTGTGGACAGGTGTCTTTTATACAGATAACGAGTTCAAACAGGAGTCATTAATACAGGTAACGAGTGGAGGACAGAAGAGCTTCTTAAAGAAGAAGTTACAGGTCTGTGAGAGCCAGAGATCTTCCTTGTTTGAAGTGACCAAATACTTATTTTCCACTATAATTTACAAATAAATTCTTTAAAATTCCTACAATGTGAATTCCTGGATTTTTTTTTCCACATTCTGTCTCTCACAGTTGAAGTGTACCTATGATGAAAATTACAGACCTCTGTCATCATTTTAAGTGGGAGAACTTGCACAATCGGTGGCTGACTAAATACTTTTTTGCCCCACTGTATCTGTATCTGGACCCCGACTTAAACAAGTTAAAAAACTTATTTGGGTGTTACCATTTAGTGGTCAATTGTACGGAATATGTACTGTACTGTGCAATCTTCTAATAAAAGTTTCAATCAATCAATCAATCAATCAACAACATAGCTGTAAAGCTGGCTTCACCTAAGGAAGGCACACGTGACATACACAGAGCCTAACCAGGCAGATTTGAATTGTTGTTTTGGGCAGTAGACGGGATCTTTGATCCAAGACACAACTTACATTTAACTCAAATGTTCTTTTCTTTGTGCTCGACAAAAGAAAAGAAGTGAGAATATCTCATACTTGCCAACCCTCCCGAATTTCACTGCCTCTCCCTGGGACAACCATTCTCCAAATTTCTGCCGATTTCCAGCCGGACTTAAGGCACGCCCCCTCCCGGTCCGTGCGGATCTGAGTGGGGACAGCCTGTCGTCACGTCCGCTTGGCCAACCAAAAAGTAACCACAGAACACTGTACCGTATAGGCGTATAGTGTTCTGTGGTTACTTTTTTGTTGGCCAACGGTTGTATTGCGCACCCCCCTCCCCTCCCCTCACCTCCCCACACTCAGACACACAGTCACACGCACACACAGAGAGCGCAGAGGAAGAATCAGAAGCACGTCTCTGCTTCGCTGGAATAAAACACACTCAGATCCTCAGTTTCTAGCCGATACTACATAAAAAGTAACGTAAAATAACGCAGTAACGCATCATGTAGTAACGGTAATTGAGTTATTGAATATAAAAAAATAACGCGTTAGATTACTAGTTACCGCCGAAACTAACGGCGTTACAGTTAGTCCCAACACTGCGTATATGTATGTGTATATATGTATATATACGTGTATATATGTATATATACGTGTGTATATATGTATATATACGTGTGTATGTGTGTATATATATATATATATATATATATATACACATATATACGTATATATATATACACGTGGTGTATATATACACTTATACATGTGTATATACGTGTAGATACATACAGTATATACGTGTGTATATACTGTATGTATCTACACGTATATATATATATATGTACAGTACATATATGTATATATAAGTATATCTACGTGTATATATACGTATTTGTATGTGTATATATATAGCCTATACATATATAAATGTGTACATAATATTTTAATATAATGGATATATAATTAATATAATTGGATCCCCGACCTAAAGTTGTGTAATCAATCAGAAATATCAAGCAGCTAAAATGCGCCAAACATGGATAAGTGTGGAGAGTGAAGTGAATTACATTTATATAGCACTTTTCTCTAGTGACTCAAAGCGCTTTGCATAGTGAAACCCAACATCTAAGCTACATTTAAACCAGTGTGGGTGGCACTGGGAGCAGGTGGGTAAAGTGTCTTTCCCAAGGACACAACGGCAGTGACTAGGATGGCGGAAGTTGCTGGCACAGCCGCCCTAGGAACCGAGCCACACCGTCGTGTTTTGCATATTTGCCATTATGCTTTGTGGATGTGATTTAGAATTGTTTCTGGTGATTGGATGTTTTTATAATATCCACAAAGTTCAGTGACCATGTCTGTTCACATTATGTGTTGGTTGGATTTTTTCTTTTTTTGCAACATGACTAGGGAGGGTTGTTTGCATTGGGTCATATAAATAAATGCTGCGTACTTAGCACATAATAAAAGGTTATTGACCAGGAAAAACTCATGTTATCCACTAGATGGCGACAAAATAGCAGCATCTAAAATGTTAGACTATTAAAATGAATTTTATCTCCGTGCTGACAAGATTCCTTATTAAACTCATGACGTCTTGTAGGCCAATTTGAGGACGTTGGCAGGCCGCATTTGGCCCGCGGGTCGTAGTTTGTACACCCATGACTTAACTGTTTCCACGCACTACCATATTGAAAGATTTTGATATTTTTAATTTTGTCAACAGGCTAAAAAACATACCAACGTTGCTATGAACAGCATTGTGTTGCAGATGACAACGTGCAGTCTACGTATTATTTATACAGTAATAGTTTTAGGAGTATCAACATTTGTTGTTTTCTTGTTTAGTAGTATTTTTAAGAAAGTACCACGGGCAAATAAACAAGTTATGGGCAGCAAATAGCCCCCACGTTGGACAACCTCTGATTTAATTAGCGACTGACACGGCAACGCAACTTTAACACAACACGCACGCCACCTGCGCAGCAGATGTGGCATCTGTAAAGCCGAAGTTCAAAAAAGAAAGTTCTGCAAAAGTCACTAAACATTTCAACCTGAGAGGGATTATTAGAAAATAAGATGTTAGTTGACAAGAAGAGTCGCCCCGGCAACGACAATGCAGCTGTGTCCGAATGTTTCCCACTGAAAAATAAAAGCATGCGGTGGCCATTTTTATATTTTTCATTTTCAAAACCAATACAATACATTACAGATGGCCGATTACCGGCGGTGATATTTGGCATTTGGACGTATATCTGTATCGGCCTCTTTTTATCTTTTTTCAGTTTGTTTTTTGTTTTACAATTACAACAGAAATACAGTATATACACATATAATACCAGTATTTTTTTTAAATAAATAATTAGTCCACTAGATATTTGCCCTGTTTGTTAAAAGTTGCCTTTTTCCACTGCAGCGCTTAAATCCATAAACTGCTATAAAATTGAGTAGATGGCGAGTTATTATGATGTCGAGAAATGCTATATTTTTTACCAATGTTCCCAGGAGATTTGCCATATTTTAGAATGCAAATGTTGATGCTCCTCTTAGACACACGTAATAAAGGTGTTTGTGAAATTAACCACAACATTAGCGCCACAAAAAACATTATGTCGCTACTGGTCGCACGTTTCCTAAAAAATAATGTATAAAAAAACAACTTAAAGTCTTGTCCAGCTGTTAACTGACATATACTATTCATGTTTATATAACTTTTACTACAAATGAATATCGGCTGCAAATATCGTATATCAGCCTCCTTGACTACTAATAATCGGTGTCAGTATCGGCCCTAAAAAAAATCGGTCGATCTCTACAATATATATTGTAACCATTAAGGCTTGCCTCAATTTGGTGACTGTCAAAGGTCCCGGGACCCAAAAGGGTCTCAGTATTTAGAGTGTTAAAAAAAAAAGTCATATATTAGCATTTTTTTCTTTCAATACTTAAAGAGGCACAAAGTAACTTTTCAACCTTCATAAAATATTTTCATAACTTTTGGGATGATACATGGGCTTACAACTAGTTGAATGACACATCTGTCATGGCCTGAGGGGGTCTGTATCGCTTGCCTTGGCACTTAGCGACTTTGAGGAGGGTGGCAGGAACCACAAAAAACTCCAAATGTGCTGACTTGCTTTACGGCATTCGTTGGAAAGACGGAAGTCGATGCCAACGCCTACGTGCCGCCAGAAAACTAAAAGAAGAAGAAGAAGAAGAACGCCTAAGTGCAATTACTGCTATCATGGCAGAAGCAAAACAACCAAAGAAATGAAAAGTTTTGTCTGAGGAGACAAAAAAGGATAAAAGGACAGTCAGGATCAACATTGCCCCGGCTTTCCCTCGCTGGAGTGATCTCAAAGATCCATCCATCCATCCATCTTCTTCCGCTTATCCGAGGTCGGGTCGCGGGGGCAGCAGCCTAAGCAGGGAAGCCCAGACTTCCCTCTCCCCAGCCACTTCGTCCAGCTCCTCCCGGGAGATCCCGAGGCGTTCCCAGGCCAGCCGGGAGACATAGTCTTCCCAACGTGTCCTGGGTCTTCCCCGTGGCCTCCTACCGGTCGGACATGCCCTAAACACCTCCTTAGGGAGGCGCTCAGGTGGCATCCTGACCAGATGCCCGAACCACCTCATCTGGCTCCTCTCGATGCAGAGGAGCAGCGGCTTTACTTTGAGCTCCCCCCGGATGACAGAGCTTCTCACCCTATCTCTAAGGGAGAGCCCCGCCACCCGGCGGAGGAAACTCATTTCGGCCGCTTGTACCCGTGATCTTGTTCTTTCGGTCATAACCCAAAGCTCATGACCATAGGTGAGGATGGGAACGTAGATCGACCGGTAAATTGAGAGCTTTGCCTTCCGGCTCAGCTCCTTCTTCACCACAACGGATCGATACAGCGTCCGCATTACTGAAGACGCCGCACCGATCCGCCTGTCGATCTCACGATCCACTCTTCCCTCACTCGTGAACAAGACTCCGAGGTACTTGAACTCCTCCACTTGGGGCAAGATCTCCTCCCCAACCCGGAGATGGCACTCCACCCTTTTCCGGGCGAGAACCATGGACTCGGACTTGGAGGTGCTGATTCTCATCCCAGTCGCTTCACACTCAGCTGCGAACCGATCCAGTGAGAGCTGAAGATCCTGGCCAGATGAAGCCATCAGGACCAAATCATCTCAAAGATGACGAAGGATTTTTTGGCTGTGTTCCTGCTAATAATGCTAATGTTAGGAAATGTGCGTGGTAGCCATAAATAGCCACCAGCGTGATAGTTCCACAATACTTCCTTCGAAAAAAACTCTCCCGCCGGTTTTTCTTTGCTTCAGACCTGCATCCTTCCCGATACATTCTTGGTAGTAGCATCATGTTTGTAGCGCAATCCAAAATCATTTATTGATAGTGTCTGCTATTTAACATCAGCACCGCCATTAGAGGTCTAATGTTTGTGCCAATATTACAGCAAACATCATGTCAGTTTGAAGCTATATGTGCTAGTCATCATGAGGAATGTGGTCTTCCTTCTGGTAAAACACTACCACTTTGGTCCACTGGTGCCGTCAAAATCGACCAAAACTGAAAGTTCTTAAGTGGGACTTTAAATACATGATCAACTTCAGGTTTTTCTTTTGCCATAATGTTTTTATTTTTTCTTTCTCCTCAGAAAACCC
>NC_084571.2:5902500-5970000 GCF_033978685.3 Nerophis lumbriciformis
CGAAAAGGAGTAGGAAGAAGCAGAGTTGATTTAATCCTCACTCTTCCATTTGTCCACTTCCTGTTGACTTTGTTCACTTCCTGTCTTTGGCATGTTCAATAATAACAACATAAAGAAGGAGATGAATGATGAATATATTGTATAACGTGTAAATACAAGCAGGATATTGACTGAGCAATAACTTATTCATCAAATCCTGCATAAATGATATCTGATACTGCAGTTCTCAGCTTTCCTTTTCAACCATGTACTTTGTAAACACCATATGTTGATACTCACACTGACTCCTGTGGTATATATAGTACTGTAACTGCTGATAGTACTTTGTACTAATGTAGTACTTAATAATGTAACTGACTCCTACTAGTACATTGTACTATATACTACTCTCACTGACTCCTACGAGTACACTGTGGTGTATATACTACTGTAACTGTAACTGCTGCCCGTACTTTGTACTAATGTAGTACTTAACAATGTAACTGACCCCTACTAGTACTTGTACCTCTGTAAAATATTCTACTGTAAATGACTTCTACAAGTACACTATACTACATAGTACCGTAACTGACTCATACTAGTACTTTGTACCTCTGTAGTATACTGCTGTAACTGACTTCTACTAGTACACTGTACTACTGTACTACATAGTATTGTAACTGACACCTACTAGTACTTTGTACCTCTGTAGTATATACTATGGTAACTGACTCCTACTAGTACTTTGCACCTCTGTAGTATATACTACTGTTACTGACTTCTGCTAGTACACTGTACTACATACCACTGTAACTGACTACTACTAGTACTTTGTACCTCTCTAGTATATACTACGGTAATTGAGTCCTACTAATACTTTGTACTGTTGTACTACATACTACTGTAACTGACTCCTACTAATACTTTATACTGTTGTACTACATACTACTGTAACTGACTTCTACTAATACTTTGTACTGTTGTACTACATACTACTGTAACTGACTCCTACTATTACTTTGTACCTGTGTAGTATATAGTATGGTAACTGACTCCTACTAGTACCTTGTACCTCTGTAGTATATACTACGGTAACTGACTCCTACTAGTACCTTTTACCTCTGTAGTATATACTACTATAACTGACTTCTACTAGTATACTGTACTACTGTATTACATACTACGGTAACTGACTCCTACTAATACTTTGTACTGCTGTACTACATACTACTGTAACTGACACTATTAATACTTTGTACGACTGTACTGCATTCTACTGTAACTGACTCCTATCAGTACATTGTACCTGTGTAGTATATACTACGGTAATTGACTCCTACTAATACTTTTTACTGTTGCACTACATGCTACTGTAACTGACTCCTTCTAGTACTTTGTACCTGTGTAGTATATAGTACGGTAACTGACTCCTACTAGTACTTTGTAGCTCTGTAGTATATACTAGTGTAACTGACCTCCACCAGTACTTTGAATCTCTGTAGTATATACTACTGTAACTGACTTCTACTAGTACACTGTACTACATACTACGGTAACTGACTCCTACTAGTCCTTTGTACTGCTGTACTACATACTACTGTAACTGACACTATTAATACTTTGTACGACTGAACTACATACTACTGTAACTGACTCTGATCAGTACTTTGTACCTGTGTAGTATATACCAAGGTAATTGACTCCTACTAGTACTTGGTACTGCTGTACTACATACTACTGTAACTGACACTACTAATACTTTATACGACTGTACTACATACTACTGTAACTGACTCATACTAGTACTTTGTACCTGTGTAGTATACACCACGGTAACTGACTTCTACTAGTACTTTGTACTGCTGTACTACATACTACTGTAACTGACACTACTAATATTTTGTACGACTGTACTACATACTACTTTAACTGACTCCTATCTGTACTTTGTATACACCACGGTAACTGACTTCTACTAGTACTTTGTGGTGCTGTACTACATACTACTGTAACTGACACTATTAATACTTTGTACGACTGAACTACATACTACTGTAACTGACTCTGATCAGTATTTTGTACCTGTGTAGTATATACCAAGGTAATTGACTCCTACTAGTACTTGGTACTGCTGTACTACATACTACTGTAACTGACACTACTAATACTTTATACGACTGTACTACATACTACTGTAACTGACTCATACTAGTACTTTGTACCTGTGTAGTATACACCACGGTAACTGACTTCTACTAGTACTTTGTACTGCTGTACTACATACTACTGTAACTGACACTACTAATATTTTGTACGACTGTACTACATACTACTTTAACTGACTCCTATCTGTACTTTGTATACACCACGGTAACTGACTTCTACTAGTACTTTGTGGTGCTGTACTGCATACTACTGTAACTGACACTACTAATACTTTGTACAACTGTACTACATACTACTTTAACTGACTCCTATCAGTACTTTGTATATACCACGGTAACTGACTTCTACTAGTACTTTGTACTGCTGTACTACATACTACTGTAACTGACTCCTATCAGTACTTTGTTCCTGTGTAGTATATACCACGGTAACTGACTCCTACTAGTACTTTGTACTGCTGTACTACATACTACTGTAACTGACACTACTAATACTTTGTACAACTTTACTACATACTACTGTAACTGACTCCTACTAGTACTTTGTACCTGTGTAGTATACACTACGGTAACTGACTCCTGCTAGTACTTTGTACTGCTGTACTACATACGCCATCTGTGAGGTCATTTCGCTCCACATACTAACATACTCTCAAAGCTAACAAATATTTAGTTTTTCCTGCAGTAAAGACCACTAGCCACTGATGTACTTGCAACAGTATTCATACTTTGAGTACTTCCTAAACGTGGCGATAACGAGGGTACTTTGTTTGAACGTGTGTAGGAGGCGGCTACGCTTGTGAAAAGAAGTCGTGTCAAAGACTCCCTGCTGACAGGAGGACATCTTTCATGTGTGACATCACGGAGATAAGCTGGTGAGTCAAAGATGATTCAGGACGGGGCCACCCATGACTCAAACGCCAGGCATCCACGCATGGCAGCACAATACCTCCGCCAGGGGGCGGGGGGGTAAGAGTTAAAGGAAGTGGAATGACGGGAATGTCAGTGATGGCAGCGTTTACTGGCGAGGCTCCTTTAAGGTGAGGAAGAAAATACGTGTGTGTGTGTGTGTATGTTTGTACACACAAAGGTTTTGTCAGTGTGTGTGAATCAGTGACAGAACAAAACCAAGAGTGGTGACAGGACTTGAAGTCAGGACGACCACACCCAGTAGAGGGTTACACCTTACAGGAAAATACCTGATGCATCATCCGGATCAATCACTTTGTCACTGCTACTATTGCTAAGTCATCATTTCTTGCAGTGGTGTCAAACTCATTTTCATTGAGGGCCACAGTTATGGCTGCCTTCAGAGGGCCGTTTGTAACAGTGAATAATACATGAATATAAATTGCCTCATGATATTATTACACAGTTATTAAGTAAATATATGTAATTTGCTTTACGTAATCTGTAGATTATTTCAGTTGCCAAATTAGTTTCCATTAAAAAAAAAAAAAAAAAAAAAAAGTTTCCATAAAATGTACAATGTTTTTTTTTGCAGAATATAAATGGAAAATGGAAAAAAACAGTACGAGAGTTTTACTGTAAAACCTATGGTTGTTGTTTTTACAGTGTATTATTGTAAATGGATAAACAATATCACAATTTTTAAATTTATTTTTTTATGGTAAAATTTTGCCAACTGAGCTACCTTTTTTTTGCACTGTAAAAAACACTTTATAGTGCAGAATTTGATGGATAACTTGCTATATATATATATATATATATATATATATATATGTATGTGTGGGGAAAAAAAATCACAAGACTATTTCATCTCTACAGGCCTGTTTCATGAGGGGGGTACCCTCAATCGTCAGGAGATTTTAATGGGAGCATTCGCATACCATGGTTTATATAGGGCACAGAGTGGGTGGGTACAGGCTGGCCTAGGGGCGTGGTGATTGGTTCATGTGTTACCTAGGAGGTGTTTCCGTCTATGGCGGCATGTTGTTACAATTTCGCTGCGCTTGTTGAGGGATGACAGGTCTGGACGGTAGATAATAAACAGTTTCTCTTTCAAGCATAGGTTGCATATTTTATTACCACTATTGTAAGGTGTGCTGGATGCAAGAATTTGCCATGTTATTGAATATTCAACATTATTGTCTTTGAGGTCCCAAATGTGTTTGCTGAGTTCTGTGGTATTTCGCAGGTTTTTGTTCCTGAAAGAAGCCTTGTGGTTGTTCCATCTGGTTTTGAATTCACCCTCGGTTAATCCTACATATGTGTCGGATGTGTTAATGTCCTTGCGTATTACCTTAGATTGGTAGACAACTGATGTTTGTAAGCATCCCCCGTTGAGGGGGTAATCAGGTTTCTTTCGACAGTTACAAGCTTTGTTGGTTTTGGAGTCGTTCTGACTGGGGGTCGACGGCTCATTTGCAATTGTTTTGTTGTGGTTTGAGATGGCATCATCTGGTACAACCCCCCATACAGCAAAAACGTCTCAACGAACATTGGACACAAATTTCTCAACCTGATTGACAAACACTTTCCCAAAGACAACAACCTAAGAAAAGTATTCAACAAGAACAACATCAAATTGAGCTACAGCTGCATGAACAATATACGACAAATCATCTCAAACCACAACAAAACAATTGCAAATGAGCCGTCGACCCCCAGTCAGAACGACTCCAAAACCAACAAAGCTTGTAACTGTCGAAAGAAACCTGATTACCCCCTCAACGGGGGATGCTTACAAACATCAGTTGTCTACCAATCTAAGGTAATACGCAAGGACATTAACACATCCGACACATGTGTAGGATTAACCGAGGGTGAATTCAAAACCAGATGGAACAACCACAAGGCTTCTTTCAGGAACAAAAACCTGCGAAATACCACAGAACTCAGCAAACACATTTGGGACCTCAAAGACAATAATGTTGAATATTCAATAACATGGCAAATTCTTGCATCCAGCACACCTTACAATAGTGGTAATAAAAGATGCAACCTATGCTTGAAAGAGAAACTGTTTATTATCTACCGTCCAGACCTGTCATCCCTCAACAAGCGCAGCGAAATTGTAACAACATGCCGCCATAGACGGAAACACCTCCTAGGTAACACATGAACCAATCACCACGCCCCTAGACCAGCCTGTACCCACCCACTCTGTGCCCTATATAAACCATGGTATGCGAATGCTCCCATTAAAATCTCCTGACGATTGAGGGTACCCCCCTCATGAAACAGGCCTGTAGAGATGAAATAGTCTTGTGATTTTTTTCCCCACACATACATATATTGCGCTCTACTACGGTATCGAGCACTATTTTTTGGATAACCTTATTAAGACATATATATATATATATGTATATGTGTGTGAGTGTTTATGTATATTTTATATACAGTATATATACACCTGTGTGTGTATATATATATATATATATATATATATATATATATATATATATATATATATATATATATATATATATATATTGTGTGTATGTATTAAGGTTGTGAACGATAAACCGATGCGATCGAGTATTCGATTCAACAAGTGAGCGATTAGGCTGCATCGGTAGCAGACTCCTCAATCAATGCGAATCATTCATGAATTCCTATCTGAATCGGTTATAGAGTCATAGATCGGTTATCGCGAGACTTTGCATGGGTTGGCTGGATTACAATATGCGCCAGCGTCTCTAAAACAACGCGAGAGCTGAAGCTACTCGCCAAACGCAGTAGCCGCCTAGCTGGTATTAGCACGAGTGACAAACAAGAGACAACACGGAAAATGAAGGAGGAGAACGAAAGCGTTAGTCTGACCGAAGGTGATAATGGACCGAGAAAGATTTTCAACGCATCGGGGAGACAGAAATCCAAAGTGTGGAAAGTTTTTGGGTTTTATAAGAAGGAAGGGAAGCTCGACAGAAGCCATGCTATTTGTAAATTGTGTCGAGCATCGTTGACGTACACTGGCAGCAGGTTGAAATATTGAATCTTTGTTACCTACCTCTAGTGTTCAAAACTATGCTCAGGCTGAAATATTGCACTTTGTTGTTACTATTCTGTGCTACTTTTACCTCTGGAGTTCCCATCCTACAATTCAGCCAGACTTTTTTTGGTCCATGTCTAAAAATAAATACATTGACATGTGATTTTGTTGTTCTGTTTTTTTTGCCAGTGCCATAAAGCCATAATTCTTGGGGATTTGGAGTCTTGAATATTAACCGTCAAATCGAATCGTATCGTTCGGAATCGAATCCAATCGAATCGGTCTGTAATAAAAGGATATCGTTTTTGAATCGAATCGTAACCTGTGTATCTAGATGCATATCGAATCATTTATCAGAGAGAGATGTGCAACTCTAGTATGTATATATATATATATATATATATATTTTATATACAGTATATATACACGTGTGTGTGTGTATATATATATATATATATACACATATACATACAGTATATATATACATATACATATATATATATATATATATATATATAGTATACATATATATATATATATATATACACTGGACAAAAAGATTAACGCAACACTTTTATTTTTGCTCCCATTTTTCTTGAGTTGAACTCGAAGATGTGAAACTTTTACTATATACACAAAATACCTATTCCTCTCAAATATTGTTCACAAATCTGTCTAAATCTGTGTTAGTGAGCATTTCTTCTTTGCCAAGATAATCCATCCCACCTCACAGGTGTGGCATATCAAGATGCTGATTAAACAGCATGATTATTGCACAGGTGTGCCTTAGGCTGCCCACAATAAAAGGCCACTCTGAAATGTGAAGTTTTGCTGTATTGGGGGTCTGGGGGGGTCAGAAAAGCAGTTAGAATAAGGGGTGACCACCATTTGCTTCACACAGTGCAACACATCTCCTTCACATAGAGTTGATCATGTTGTTGATTGTGGTCTGTGGAATGTTGGTCCACTCCTCTTCAATGGCTGTGCCGGGTTGCTGGATATTGGCGGGAAGTGGAACACGCTGTCGTATACGCCGATCCACAGCATCCCAAACATGCTCAATGGCTGACATGTCCGCTGAGTATGCTGGCCATACAAGAACTGGGATCTTTTCAGCTTCCAGGAATTGTGTACAGATCCTTGCAACATGGGGCCATGCATTGTCACGCTGCAAAAATGAGGTGATGGTCTCGGGTGAATGGCCCAACAATGGGTCTCTGGATCTCATCACGGTATCTCTGTGCATTCAAAACGCCATAAATAAAATGCACTTGTGTTCGTTGTCCATAACATACCCCTGTCCACACCATAACCCCACCCCCACCATGGGACACTCCATTCACAACGTTGACATCAGCAAAACGCTCTCCAACACGACGTCACGCACCCAGTCTGCCATCTGCCCTGAAAAGTGATAACTGGGATTCATCCGTGAAAAAAAGAAGTCCTCAAAGTGCCTGATGCCATCGAATGTGAGCATTTGCCCACCCAAGTCGGTTAGGACGACAAACTGCTGTCAGGTCAAGACCCCGATGAGGACTATGAGCATGCAGATGAGCTTCCCTGAGTTTCTCACAGTTTGTGCAGAAAGTACCATATTTTTCGGACTATAAGTCGCAGTTGTTTTCATAGTTTGGCCGGGCTCCAGTGCGATTTATATACGTTTTTTTCCTTCTTTATTATGCATTTTCGGCAGGTGCGACTTATACTCCGGTGCGACTTATACTCCGAAAAATACGGTACTTAATTATGCAAACCAATTGTTGCACCAGGTGTCCGGGTGGCTGGTCTCAGACGATCATGGAGGTGCACCTGCTTGATGTGGAGGTCCTGGGCTCGTGTGGTTACACGTGGTTTGCGATTGTGAGGCCGGTTGGATGTTCTGCCAAATTCTCTGAAACTCCTTTGGAGATGGCTTATGGTAGAGAAATTAACATTCAATTCACGGGCAACAGCTCTGGTGGACACTCCTGCAGTCAGCATGCCAACTGCACGCTCCCTCAAAACCTGCGACATCTGTGGCATTGTGCTGTGTGCAAAAACTGCACCTTTCAGAGTGGCCTTTTATCGTGGGCAGCCTAAGGCACACCTGTGCAATAATCATGTTGTTTAATCAGCATCTTGATATGCCACATCTGTGAGGTGGGATGGATTATCTTGGCAAAGAAGAAATGCTCACTAACACATATTTAGACAGAATTGGGAACAATATTTGAGAGAAAGAGGTATTTTGTGTATATAGTAAAAGTTTTAGATCTTTGAGTTCAACTCAAGAAAAATGGCAGCAAAAACAAAAGTGTTGCGTTTATATTTTTGTTCTGTGTATGTGTAAGTATATATATATATGTATGTATATATATGTATGTATATATATATATGAATGTATATATATGAATGTATATACTGTGTATATGTATGTATGTAACGTATATATACATATTATAGATGTCCGATAATGGCTTTTTTGCCGATATCCGATATTCCGATGTTGTCCAACTCGTAATTACCGATTCCGATATGAACCGATACCGATATATACAGTCGTGGAATTAACACATTATTATGCCTTTTGTTGTGATGCCCCGCTGGATGCATTAAACAATGTAACTTTACTATGAATTGATTAAACAAGTTGAAAAACTTATTCAGGTTTTACCATTTAGTGGTCAATTGTACGGAATATGTACTGTACTGTGCAATCTACTAATACAAGTTTCAAGTAATCAATCAAAAACAAGGTTTTCCAAACTAAGAGAACAACTTCAACTCAAGTTATAGAAAAAAGTCACAAAGTGCATCATTTTTTTTAACATGCCTCAAAACAGCAGCTTGGAATTTGGTACATGCTCTCCCTGAGATGATCCTAATACCCACTACAACTATGGGAAATACTATACCTTGACTTTCACAAAGTGCATTATTTGTATTTTTTTTTTTAAACATGCCTCAAAACAACAGCTACAAAAACAATGAAGGCACACAGCTTCAGTCCAGAGTATACTAAAGTATACTTGCCAACCTTGAGACCTCCGAATTCGGGAGATGGGGGGTTGAGGTGGGGTTTGGTGGTAGGGAGGGTGTATATTGTAGCGTCCCGAAAGGTAATAATTGTGTCTCCGTGAGCGTGCATCCCTTCCGAAGGAATCTTTCACGCGAGTTAGTACACACTTTAGCATGTAAACACTGCGACACATCTGTGGTGAAGATCGCTCTCCAGCCTATCAGTAAAAAAAATGGTTGTCGGTTTGAATCCCGTCTCAGGACTGAGTCGTCGTCAGTCCTGTCCAAGGTGTGATGTAACAATATACTAGGGCTGTGAATCTTTGGATGTCCCACGATTCGATCCAATATCGATTCTTGAGGTCACGATTCGATTCAAAATCGATTTTTTTTTCAATTCAACACAATTCTCGATTCAAAAACTATTTTTTCCCCGATTCAAAACGATTCTCTATTCATTCAATACATAGGATTTCAGCAGGATATACCCCAGTCTGATGACATGCAAGCAGAGTAGTAGATTTTTGTAAAAAGCTTTTATAATTGTAAAGCATAATGTTTTATCAACTGATTGCAATAATGTAAATTTGTTTTAACTATTAAATGAACCAAAAATATGACTTATTTTATCTTTGTGAAAATATTGGACACAGTGTGTTGTCAAGCTTATGAGATGCGATGCAGTGGCCTAGTACTTACTCAGTGGCCTAGTGGTTAGAGTGTCCGCCCTGAGATCGGTAGGTTGTGAGTTCAAATCCCGGCCGAGTCATACCAAAGACTATAAAAATGGGACCCATTACCTCCCTGCTTGGCACTCAGCATCAAGGGTTGGAATTGGGGGTTAAATCACCAAAAATGATTCCCGGGCGCGGCCACCGCTGCTGCCCACTGCTCCCCTCACCTCCCAGGGGGTGATCAAGGGTGATGGGTCAAATGCAGAGAATAATCTCGCCACACCTAGTGTGTGTGTGTGACAATCATTGGTACTTTAACTTTAACTTTTTAAGTGTAAGCCACTGTGACACTATTGTTCTTTTTTTTTTCTTTTTTTTTTTTATAAATGTCTAATGATAATGTCAATGAGGGATTTTTAATCACTGCTATGTTGAAATTGTAACTAATATTAATACTGTTGTTGATAATATTCATTTTTGTTTCACTACTTTTGGTTTGTTCTGTGTTGTGTTTGTGTCTCCTCTCAATTGCTCTGTTTATTGCAGTTCTGAGTGATGCTGGGTCGGGTTTGGTTTTGGAATTAGATTGCATTGTTATGGTATTGCTGTGTATTGTTTTGTTGGATTGATTAATTAAAAAAAAAAAAAAAAAATTAATTAAAATAAATAAATCCATCCATCCATCCATTTTCTACCGCTTAATCCCTTCGGGGTCGCGGGGGGCGCTGGAGCCTATCTCAGCTACAATCGGGCGGAAGGCGGGGTACACCCTGGACAAGTTGCCACCTCATCACAGGGCCAACACAGATAGACAGACAACATTCACACTAATAATAAATAAAAAAAATCGATTTAAAAAAAATAAGAATCGATTCTGAATCGCACAACATGAGAATCGCAATTCGAATTCAAATCGATTTTTTCCCACGCCCCTGCAATATACCAACTCTTTATTGAGCAAACGTCACAATAGCTACATACCTACTTCCTGTTCCTGTCTACAGCGCTAAGCCCTCTGGGTAATATAGTAAACAAACAGTTACTTCCTATTTATTTATAATTGTATTTAACATTTATTTATCCAGTGTAAGACAATTAAGAACATATTTTCATTTGCAATGCTGACCTATAAAGAGGCAGCGTTTAGAGTTGTTGAAGTGTGATGATAATCTCTCATCGTCTCTCATTTAGACTTAGACCAACTTTATTGATCCACAAGGGAAATTGTTCCGCACAGTAGCTCAGTTACAAAGGATGGAAAGGATAAGGATGGAAAGGATAATGCACACAAGGGCACAAAAAGAGGGCGAAGACAAAAGGTATAAAGTAGGCTAAAAATACCAAAGAAACGAGCGCTATAAAACGCATCTCAGCAGTTCACAAAGGCTCTATACGTGTGGGGGTGAATGTGTTGGAACATAAATGAATGTTTAAGATGGACAAACACGTTTCCAGCGTAAATGTCTGCAACTTGTGGACGACAGAGCAGACAGCGGACAATAAGGAAGCCTTTGGTGGTGTTAATTTTTTTTTTTAGAATTATGATTAATTATTACTTATATTAGTGTTAGAGGAATATTTACCCTGCGATGAGGTGGCGACTTGTCAGGGTGTACACCGCCTTCTGCCCGAATGCAGCTGAGATAAGCTCCAGCACCCCCCACGACCCCGAAAGGGACAAGCGGTAGAAAATGGATGGATGGATGGATGGAATATTTACTAGGGATGTCCGATAATATTGGCCTGCCAATATTATCGGCCAATAAATGCTTTAAAATGTAATATCGGAAATTATCGGTATCTGTTTCAAAATGATCGGTATCGGTTTCAAAGAGTAAAATTTATGACTTTTAAAATCGCCGCTGTGTACACGGACGGAGGGTGTAATACAGAGCGCCAATAAACCTTAGAGGCACTGCATTTGTGTGCCGGCTCAGTCACATAATATAAAAGGCTTTTGACACACACAAGTGAATGCAAGCACTCTTGATCAACAGCCATACAGGTCACACTGAGGGTGGCCGTATAAACAACTTTAACACTGTTACAAATATGCGCCACAGTGTGAACCCACACCAAACAAGAATAACAAACACATTTTGGGAGAACATCCGCACCGTAACACAACATAAACACAACAGAAGAAATACCCAGAACCCCTTTCAGGACTAACTCTTCCGGGACGCTACATTATGCGCCCACCCCAGTACCTCACCGCACCCTGCATCCGTGTCGACAGCGAACGTCTGTTTAGTGCTGCCGCCCATATCATCGACAAGAACAGAAATCGCATACATTGTGACAATGCTGAGATGCTTGTTTTCATTCAGAAAAAGAATTAGCCCACTCTTTGAGCTTCATCTGTTGCACAAATAGACTAATAGTCTGGACTGAGTGAAACTGTTTTATTTATGTTTTGTGCCTTTTTTCCCCATGCACTTTAAAAGATGGCTGTGTTTTCTGCTAGTCTAGACTGAAGCAGTTTTATTAATGTTCATGCACTTTAAAGCAGTGGTCCCCAACCACCGGGCCGCGGCCCGTTACCGGTCCGTGGATCAATTGGTACCGGGCCGCACAAGAAATAAAAAAATAAAAAAAACTTTTTTTTTTTTTTTTTAATTAAATCAACATAAAAAACACAAGATACACTAATTGTAAGTGTATCTTGTTGTTAGTGCACCAACCCAAAAAACCTCCCTCCCCCATTTACACGCATTCACACTCATTCGCACAAAAGGGTTGTTTCTTTCTGTTATTAATATTCTGGTTCCTACATTATATATCAATATATATCAATACAGTCTGCAGGGATACAGTCCATAAGCACGCATGATTGTATTTTTTTATGACAAAAAAAACAACAACAAAAAATAAAACCAGTTCGAAAAATACGGTACGCTTACTCTTTTACTATGAAGCCACGCTGTTGTAACACGTGGCTTGGCATTGCCTTGCTGAAATAAGCAGGGGCGTCCACGATAACTTTGCTTGGATGGCAACATATGTTGCTCCACAACTTGTATGTATCTTTCAGCATTAATGGTGCCTTCACAGATGTGTAAGTTACCCATGCCTTGGGCACTAACACACTCCCATACCATCACAGATGCTGGCTTTTGAACTTTGCGCCTATGACTATCTTTTTTTTCCTCTTTGGTCCGGAGTACACAACATCCACAGTTTCCAAAAACTATTTGAAATGTGGACTCGTCAGACCATAGAACACTTTTCCACTTTGCATCAGTCCATCTTAGATGAGCTCGGGCCCAGCAAAGCCGGCGGCGTTTCTGGGTGTTGTTGATAAATGGCTTTGGCTTTGCATAGTAGAGTTTTAACTTGCACTTACAGATTGGGCGACCAACTGTAGTTACTGACAGTGGTTTTCTGAAGTGTTCCTGAGCCCATGTGGTGATATCCTTTACACGCTGATGTCGCTTTTTGATGCAGTACCGCCTGAGGGCTCCAAGGTCTGTAATATCATCGCTTACGTGCAGTGATTTCTCCAGTGTCTCTGAACCTTTTGATGATATTACAGACCGTAGATGGTGAAATCGCTAAATTCCTTGCAATAGCTCTTTGAGAAATGTTGTTCTTAAACTGTTTGCTCAAGCATTTGTTCACAAAATGGTGACCCTCTCCCCATCCTTGTTTGTGAATAACTGGGCATTTCATGGAAGCTGCTTTTATACCCAATCATGGCACCCACCTGTTCCCAATTAGCCTGTTCACCTGTGGGATGTTCCAAATAAGTGTTTGATGAGCATTCCTCAACTTTCTCATTCTTTTTTTGCCACTTGTGCCAGCTTTTTTGAAACATGTTGCAGGAATCAAATTCCAAATGAGCTAATATTTGCAAAAAATAACGTTTTCCAGTTCGAACATTAAGTATCTTGTCTTTGCGGTCCATTCAATTGAATATAGGTTGAAAAGGATTTGCAAATCATTGTATTCTGTTTTTATTTACCATTTACACAACGTGCCAACTTCACTGGTTTTGGGTTTTGTGCCATAGGTCATAAAAATATTAATAATTATCGATATGGACCGATATAAAAACTTGGTAACACTTTAGTATGGGGAACATATTCACCATTAATTAGTTGCTTATTAAAGTAACACAGACTTAATTTAGAGTTATTTGGACACTAGGGGAACATATAAGGGTTAGGGTTACTAATAAGCAATAATTCTGAGGTTATTGAGGGAAGACTCTTAGTTAATGGCTTACTGGTTGTATAATAAGGCCATGCAGAATAAGGCATTAATAAGTACTAAATAATGACTAGTTAAGAGCCAATATGTTACTAATTTGCATGTGTGGTGAATATGTGTTCCCCATACTAAAGTGTTACCAAAAACTTATATTGTGATACAGTTTCCAGCCTTCTATATTTTAAAAATATGTTTAAAAAAATGCAGACTAACAAGCCACAACAAAGTATTGTTGAATCTGTGGCTCAAAGCATCACATCTCATTGAAATATTGAAGAGTAAGACGATGAGATAATAACCGCTGTTGAGAAAACGCATCATGAGGCAAAGTGACGTTGACGTGCTGACGTAAGCGGCCGAGCGAACATTGCTATGTCCGTTCCTGCGCCAACTCTGTGTTGTCGCTGCTTGTGTTTATGACAACCCACGGCAGCCCGTTTAGGCAGCAAAAAACTATTTGGGTTTGACAATAAATCCAAGCACGCGTTACCACGTCTGTTTGCGTGTGGTAGTCCTGGCCGAGCTGTCAAATGAAGCCAGGTGTTTAGCGCAATGACGCCATGTTAAAAAGGCTAATCCTGGCAGTTAACACACACACACACACACACACACACACACACACACACACACACACACACACACGAAGGAACCAGCCAAGGGCAATACCAGCTGCGAGTCGGCACAAGGCGAGCGTGGAAGATTAATCTTGCGAGCGCGGCGCTGAACGTGACGCGGCCCCACCGCTCGCTCAGTCATCGATAAGTACTTTGTTGTTGCTACATTTCCTCCAATCACACGCTTCGCTTGAGCGCCTGCACGCCTCAACGAAAACCTGGTTGCTTCTTCTCCGTCTCCGGTTGCCCCCTGGCAGTACGCATGCATGCTAATGCTAACGCTAATCTCCACATGCTGAAACGTAAACAAACATGGTGTCACGTACAAATCTGTGAATAAACACGCCAAGCGTGACCTATGACCTTAAATCTGCAGTCCTGTATCATCAGCATTTAAAAAATGCGCACTATTTCATTTGAAAGGTTTACTCCCCATTCCCTAACATTCGGTACTAATGATTGTATTTTCTACAATTCATTATTCTGCTTCTTCGCTTTTAATCACTTAAAAGCAATTTACAACGTAGAGTCATATGACTTGGTACTTGACACATGTTAGCTGTTAGCATGCTAACGTTAGCTAGTTCACTTTGTAGGTCATTTTGCGGCCATACACCTTAGAGAAGGGTTATCCAACTCGTTTTCATTGAGTGAATGTACGTGTGTGTGTGTGTGTATATATATATATATATATTTATTAGGGGTGTAACGGTACGTGTATTTGTATTGAACCGTTTCGGTACGGGGGTCCGGTTCGGTTCGGAGGCGTACCGAACGAGTTTCCACACGGACATATTAAGTAGCGTAACGCACGTTGTGTAAACAATGCACACCGAGGCACAACACACGGCATGCTAGCAGCTAACGGGCTACGATAGACTGACCATACGTCTTCTTTTCACCGGACATGTCCTCTTTTGCGGGGCTGTCCGGGCGGAGTTTCTTAAATGCCTCAAATGTCCGGCATTTTGAGTTAGGGTTGTGTGTATTTTCAATGTACGTTCAGGGTTAAGAAGGGGTTAAAAACAAAACAAATTGTGCGCGGAGCAGCATTCGTGAGGGAGGGGCAGAGACAGAGAGAGAGAGAGAGTTATGATAAACGCGCATGCGTCGCCAGGCTCTGCTTTTTATCCATAGATTTATCAGATTTAATTTTTTATTATCTATAGCAGGGGTGTCAAAAGTGTGCCCCGGAGGCCATTTGCGGCTCACAGCTAATGTTTTAAAGGCCCACGGCACATTCTAAAAATACTATTAAAATAAACAAAAACATAACACAAGTGAAATAAAAAAGCTTAAAGGTTAAATGTAATTTAGAAAAAGTTGCAATGTTGACTAATAAAACAAAGCTGTTTTTTTTTCTCTTTCAAACTGTCATTGCTCAAAACATAATATTGAATCAAAATCAATGTTATTATGAATTATTGACCTATCCAAGCTTCCGATGACTTCACATCAAATATTCCACTAAGAAAAATATTTTTGGTGGGAGATTTTGCAAATTTGGTAAATAAATAACCCAAAAATGTATATTTTGTTGTTTTCTTACTGTACCGAAAATGAACAGAACCGTGACCTCTAAACCGAACCGAAATGTTTGTGTACCATTACACTCCTAATATATATATATATATATATATATATATATATATATATATATATATATATATATATATATATATATATATTATTATACATTAACAATATTTTTTTTTACATAAGCTGCAAAAAAGTTATTTATACATTTTACTTTAAAAAAAATGGCAGTTCAGTCACCAGAATTTTTCAGTAAAAGCAGTGGGTTTTTACAGCATATAAAAAAATTTAATAAATGTAATAAATGATAAATAAATGGGTTGTACTTGTATAGCGCTTTTCTACCTTCAAGGTACTCAAAGCGCTTTGACACTACTTCCACATTTACCCATTCACACACACATTCACACACTGATGGAGGGAGCTGCCATGCAAGGCGCTAACCAGCACCCATCAGGAGCAAGGGTGAAGTGTCTTGCTCAGGACACAACGGACATGACGAGGTTGGTACTAGGTGGGGATTGAACCAGGGACCCTCAGGTCGCGCACGGCCATTCTCCCACTGCGCCACGCCGTCCCCTGGAATGGAGAAGCAATACCACTATTTTTAGCGGTAAAATTCATGCAACAGAGCTGCCAGTTTTGTTTTGTTTTTACTGTAAAATCTTGTTGTTTTAATGTTTTTGTTGTTGTTGTTTTTGTATGTTTTAGTGTCTTACTGTATATGGGAAAAACAGTAACAAAGTTGATTTTACGGTAAAAAACTCAGTCGGCGGAATTTAAAGGTAAAATCTATTGTAAATTTTACAGTCTAATTTGATTAATAATTTGTTTTAAAATCCTAAGTCAAGCAAATATTTAAGTATCTTTATTTTAACAAAAAATATTTTTGGAATACATGATAATATAATATTTTGATTATTTTGATTGATTTTTAATGTCAAAAGGGAAATAAATATATTTAGCAAGAAAAGATTATGCATTTTATTAACGCATATTATTTCCAGTGTTTCGCGGGCCACATAAAATAATGTGGCGGGCCAGATTTGGCCCCCGGGCCTTGAGTTTGACACCTGTGCCTTAGAGTCATATAACTTGGTAGTTTACACATGATACATGATAGCTGTTAGCACGCGTCAAGTACCAAGTTAAATGACTCTTAGGTGTTCGGCTGAAAATGTAGCAAAAAAAAAAGTCAAAATGTAAATAAACAATAGCATGTGTCAAGTGCCTAGTTACATGTCTGAGGTTTTTGGTTGCAAAATTAGCTTTAAAAGTTAGCTCATTTTGCAGCCGTACACCTTAGAGCAGGGGTCGGCAACCCAAAATGTTGAAAGAGCTATATTGAACCAAAAATACAAAAACAAATTTGTCTGGAGCCGCAAAAAATTAAAAGCCATATTACATACAGATAGTGTGTCATGAGATACAAATTGAATTAAGAGGACTTAATGGAAACTAAATGACCTCAAATATACCTACAAATTAGGCATAATGATGCAATATGTACATATCGCTAGCCTAAATAGCATGTTAGCATCGATTAGCTTGCAGTCATGCAGTGACTTTTACCATGAATTGATTTACGTGGACCCCGACTTAAACAAGTTGAAAAACTTATTCGGGTGTTACTATTTAGTGGTCAATTGTACGGAATATGTACTGTACTGTGCAATCTACTAATAAAAGTTTCAATCAATCAATCAATCAATCAATGACCAAATATGTCTGATTAGCACTCCACACAAGTCAATAATATCAACAAAACTCACCTTTGTGCATTCATGCATAAAGTTAAAAGTTTGGTGGACAAAATGAGACAGAAAAAGAAGTGGCATAAAACACGTCCTCGAATGTCGGAGAAAGTTATATATGTAAACAAACTACGGTGAGTTCAAGAACCGCCAAAATTAGTAGGACAAAACGGCGCTCGCTAAATACTCAAATCAGTGAAGCATGTTTAATATAAAAAGTGTGCTTTATGACAATTAGGGAGGTTTGTGTCATGTTTGTCCTCCTACAGAAACCATACTAAAACAAAAACAAAAAAATGTTTCCCCTCATCTTTTTCCATTTTTCATACATTTTTGAAAAAGCTCCAGAGAGCCATTAGGGCGGCGCTAAAGGCTCTCGAGCCACGGGTTGCCGACTCCCGCCTTAGAGTAATAAAACTTGGTACTTTACATGTGATAGCATGTGTACACATGATGTTATTGTTAGCATGCTAACATTAGCATATTCACTTTTTAAGCCACTCAGTGGCCTAGTGGTTAGAGTGTCCGCCCTGAGATCGGTAGGTTGTGAGTTCAAACCCCGGCCGAGTCATACCAAAGACTATAAAAATGGGACCCATTACCTCCCTGCTTGGCACTCAGCATCAAGGGTTGGAATTGGGGGTTAAATCACCAAAATGATTCCCGGGCGCGGTCACCGCTGCTGCCCACTGCTCCCCTCACCTCCCAGGGGGTGATCAAGGGTGATGGGTCAAATGCAGAGAATAATCTCGCCACACCTAGTGTGTGTGTGACAATCATTGGTACTTTAACTTTTAACTTTAAGCTAATTTTTCAGCCGCTCACCTCAGGGTCATATAAATTGGTACTCGACACACGTTAACTGTCAATTTTGCCACCAAAAACTTCAGACATGTAACTAGATCATTGACACATGCTAACATTATCATGAATAGCATGCTAACATTAACATTTGGACTTTTTTAGCATGTTTTAATTTTTCAGTAATGGATAGATTATTAGATTCGAAAATAATGCGTAGTGTTGTTGCTCTATATGTGCCTAATGTAGTGTCCGTAAAAATCAGAGTAAAGGACCGGGCCAATTTTGCCAACAAAAACTTCCGACATGTAACTAGGTCATTGACACATGCTAACAGTTAGCATGCTAACATTATCATGAATAGCATGCTAACATTAACATTTTGACTTTTTTTAGCATGTTTTAATTTTCTCAGTAATGGATAGAATATTAGATTCGAAAAGAATGCGTAGTGTTGCTGCTCTATATGTGCCTAATGTAGCGTCCGTAAAAATCAGAGGAAAGGACCGGGCCGACGGTGTTGTGTTCCTAGAGAGTCTTGACGGAATGACCCGGTGCGGTCCAAGCGGCCCACACAAGTTGAGTTCCAGTAAACCCTCCTCCATGGCGACACCAGCGTTGGCCTGGGTCTGGTGGCACCCAGTAAAAAAGTGCTGGTCAAGTTCAAAGGCTCAGCAGATTGGAACATCGCGCTCGTGAAAAAATGGCATAAAACTCGAAAAAGAGATCCAATCTGGGCCGCTGTCGGGACTGATCTCCATGACAGGAATCAGCAGAGGATGATGGGGGCGGGGCCAGCAGCTACCACGCTATGTTAACCAGCTAATCCGCAATAAGGCAGATGTCAGTCATGTGACAGATAAGGTCTGTTCTAATCACTTTCATTTTGTGCAGCATGAAGGCTTCTGACGCGTGTGCTCGTTTGTGACGCTCAATTAAGTCTGCTTCTGTGCGCCTTCCGTGACCACCTCCCTCGTCGTGAAAAGAGTAGGGATAGAAACCTTTGAAACGATATTCAATGGTACCAATTTTCAGAACTTTTGTGTGTGTTAATGAATATTAATTGTTTTTGATAATAAAATCTAACTTTCTTATTGCAACATTTAAAAATGAGCTGAATAGGATAATATTTCTGAGTATTATTTGCAGGTATGACACCAAGTTGCAATTGCAGTAGCAGTCCAAGGCGTTCGATGGCAGTAGTTATGGCGTGGTGGTCATTTCAGTCATTGCGCCCTACAAAGTGTTAATACTGTAAGTATCGTCCTTATTACACACCAGCTGTTTGATTGTAACATGCATCTTAGTTTTCATTAACAAAAAGCAATTCGAAGGCGTTCGATGGCAGTCGTGTATAGTTTATGGTCGTTGCACCCCACAAAGTGTTAATACTTTAAGTATTGTACTTATTACACACCAGCTGTTTGATTGTAACATAAATAAATCTTAGTTGTAGTTTTCATTAACAAATAGCAAGTCCAAGGCGTTCGATAGCAGTAGTGTATAGTTTATGGTGTGGTGGTATTTTCTATCGTTGCGCCCTCAAAAATGTTAATAGTGTAAGTATCATACTTATTACACACCAGCTGTTTTATTGTAACGTGCATTTAGTTGTAGTTTTCATTAACAAATAGCAAGTCCAAGGTGTTCGATGGCAGTAGTGTATAGTTTATGGTCGTTGTGCCCTACAAAGTGTTAACACTGTAAATATTGTACTTATTACACACCAGCTGTTTGATTGTGAAGTGCATCTTAGTTGTAGTTTTCATTAACAAATAGCAAGTCCAAGGTGTTCGATGGCAGTAGTGTATAGTTTATGGTCGTTGCGCCCTACAAAGTGTTAATACTGTAAGTATTGTACTTATTACACACCAGCTGTTTGATTGTGAGGTGCATCTTAGTTGTAGTTTTCATTAACAAATAGCAAGTCCAAGGCGTTCGATGGCAGTAGTGTATAGTTTATGGTCGTTGCGCCCTGCAAAGTGTTAATACTGTAAGTATTGTACTTATTACACACCAGGTGTTTGATTGTGAAGTGCATCTTAGTTGTAGTTTTCATTAACATATAGCAAGTCCAAGGCGTTCGATGGCAGTAGTGTATAGTCAATGGTGGGGTGGTAATTTATGTTGTTGCGCCCCACAAAGTGTTAATACTGTAAGTATTGTACTTATTACACACCAGCTGTTTGCTATTTGCTAATCAGTAGCATGTCAATAGCAAAGCCAGTGTATACTAGCATTGAGCTAGTGCATTTGTGGAAAAGTGTAGCCTCCCTTTGTTGGAGCGTTTTTTGAAACAATTGCTTTGTTGGCGTTGGAAATTGCAGCATTACTTAGAGGTAGTTTGGCTGAGTCCGCTCTCAGTGCTGCTGGAGTGATCGCCAAGTGCCGAAGTTTAAAGAGGCAGCTGAGTCAGCAACCGGGCATGACGTCACATGCAACCCAGGTAGCGAAACCCTGTTGAATTTTACGCAAACCTGTGCCCGGTGGGATTTGGTCGGTGCCAAAAAAGTTCCGGATTTGGTACCCATTCCTACTCAAGAGCCACACAACTTGTTCACATATTGATTCATTTGAAAATAATCTGTGTCCATCATGAATCTTTTTTAAATGTGCAGGCAATGTTTTAACATTCTGAATTGTAAGTGTGATGTATGTATTTGTAATCTGGTTCTGCACAGGCGTATACCGAGTTCCCACACGGTACACATTAAGTGAGGGACAGGAAGTGTCCTCATGTTACCACTCTACTTGGTAAGCGAATGGCAAGCAGGATTAATTACTAGCGGGTGTTTCCTATCCCAAAATATATTACTCTAATGTGTGTACCTGAAAAAATTGTCTAAAGTGCTAGCATGCTAACATTAGCTTGCATCAAGGACCAAAATATGACTGAGGTGTATACCTAAAAAAAAATAGCATGCTAACAGGTATTATTTGTCAAATAACAAAATATTTTATCGCTGAGGTGTATACCTGTACATTTAGCAAAAAAAGTAGAAATGTCCGATAATATCGGCAGGCCGATAAATGCTTCAAAATGTAATATCGGAAATTATCGGTATCGGTTTCAAAAAGTAAAATTAATGACTTTTTAAAACGCCGCTGTGTGGAGCGGTACACGGACGTAGAGAGAAGTAAAGAGCAGTCGCGTCTCCCAGTCAGCAGCCCCTCCCATTTCCCCTCTCCCACACACAACACAGAATTTGCAGCACGACTGCAGAATGAGAGGTTTACTGGCGACGCTTGATGACCTCATCAAACCGCCGCGAGCGGAGCATAACAACAACAAGAGTGTGTTGTTGCCGGTGCTGTAGCCGTGGCTAACAAGCGAGCTCGCTCGGTGACTGACTAACGACACCTTGTCTATGGTTTGGGATTATTTTAAAGTGTGTCTGACGGATAAAAAACTGGCAATTTGCAATGACTGCAAAAAGTTGGTTATGCGAGGAGGAACCAAGACGTCTTCCTTTAATACGAGCAATTTGATCTCGCACCTCTTCAAGAATCATAAGGAGATACACGATGAATACAAGCGGAAGATGGATGAAAAGCAAACACTGAAAAAAAGTAGGACCACACAGTTGGGCCGTAAACGGCCCCCAGGCCACGCCTTCTGCGTTAAAACCTCATTTGTTTAACGTATGTAAAAGTTTGAAATGATCGTGATGCTTTTTTTCAGTAACCTGTAAATGGGGTCCTCCATTGTATGTTAGCATTAAGCTAGTTGCATAGGAGCCAACCTTCATCCTGTATTCTGGTACTGATTTATTTTATTTTTTTAACAGAAATTAGCTTGGATTTTTTTGTTAATTTATTTACTCTTGCCGCAAACTGCAAACTGCAACCAAAGACAGAAAGCCAACACGCATGGTCACACATAACACAACCTGCTCACGGAACTATAAAAAAAAACATCCACACACTATGCATAATTCAAAATTAATAATAATAATTCAAAAATACAAAATTACACCCATTTAAAGCGAATACAATGCATGACGGGAAAAATGCAAGGAGTCGAACTTTCACATAATATCAAATTATATCAATCATTAATTGTACATCCATTATATAAATGTGAGATATATATACAGGTAAAAGCCAGTAAATTAGAATATTTTGAAAAACTTGATTTATTTCAGTAATTGCATTCAAAAGGTGTAACTTGTACATTATATTTATTCATTGCACACAGACTGATGCATTCAAATGTTTATTTCATTTAATTTTGATGATTTGAAGTGGCAACAAATGAAAATCCAAAATTCCGTGTGTCACAAAATTAGAATATTACTTAAGGCTAATACAAAAAAGGGATTTTTAGAAATGTTGGCCAACTGAAAAGTATGAAAATGAAAAATATGAGCATGTACAATACTCAATACTTGGTTGGAGCTCCTTTTGCCTGAATTACTGCGTTAATGCGGCGTGGCATGGAGTCGATGAGTTTCTGGCACTGCTCAGGTGTTATGAGAGCCCAGGTTGCTCTGATAGTGGCCTTCAACTCTTCTGCGTTTTTGGGTCTGGCATTCTGCATCTTCCTTTTCACAATACCCCACAGATTTTCTATGGGGCTAAGGTCAGGGGAGTTGGCGGGCCAATTTAGAACAGAAATACCATGGTCCGTAAACCAGGCACGGGTAGATTTTGCGCTGTGTGCAGGCGCCAAGTCCTGTTGGAACTTGAAATCTCCATCTCCATAGAGCAGGTCAGCAGCAGGAAGCATGAAGTGCTCTAAAACTTGCTGGTAGACGGCTGCGTTGACCCTGGATCTCAGGAAACAGAGTGGACCGACACCAGCAGATGACATGGCACCCCAAACCATCACCCAACCATGCAAATTTTGCATTTCCTTTGGAAATCGAGGTCCCAGAGTCTGGAGGAAGACAGGAGAGGCACAGGATCCACGTTGCCTGAAGTCTAGTGTAAAGTTTCCACCATCAGTGATGGTTTGGGGTGCCATGTCATCTGCTGGTGTCGGTCCACTCTGTTTCCTGAGATCCAGGGTCAACGCAGCCGTCTACCAGCAAGTTTTAGAGCACTTCATGCTTCCTGCTGCTGACCTGCTCTATGGAGATGGAGATTTCAAGTTCCAACAGGACTTGGCGCCTGCACACAGCGCAAAATCTACCCGTGCCTGGTTTACGGACCATGGTATTTCTGTTCTAAATTGGCCCGCCAACTCCCCTGACCTTAGCCCCATAGAAAATCTGTGGGGTATTGTGAAAAGGAAGATGCAGAATGCCAGACCCAAAAACGCAGAAGAGTTGAAGGCCACTATCAGAGCAACCTGGGCTCTCATAACACCTGAGCAGTGCCAGAAACTCATCGACTCCATGCCACGCCGCATTAACGCAGTAATTGAGACAAAAGGAGCTCCAACCAAGTATTGAGTATTGTACATGCTCATATTTTTCATTTTCATACTTTTCAGTTGGCCAACATTTCTAAAAATCCCTTTTTTGTATTAGCCTTAAGTAATATTCTAATTTTGTGACACACGGAATTTTGGATTTTCATTTGTTGCCACTTCAAATCATCAAAATTAAATGAAATAAACATTTGAATGCATCAGTCTGTGTGCAATGAATAAATATAATGTACAAGTTACACCTTTTGAATGCAATTACTGAAATAAATCGAGTTTTTCAAAATATTCTAATTTACTGGCTTTTACCTGTATACTTGTCCAGTGTTTACCCCGCCTTCCGCCCGAACGCATCCGAAATAGGAATGCACCCCCCGCAAGGGACAAGCGGTAGGAAATGGATGGATGGATATATATATATATATATATATATATATATATATATATATATATATATATATATATATATATTATAGACTATGGCTATGTTCACACTACAGAGTCAAATGTCCAATTTGTATTTTTTTGTCAAATACGATCTTTTTAGCGACCGTTCACATTAGCCCCCCAAAAAAGTGATTTCTAATGTGAATGCAATCTGACTCGTGCAGTGTCTACGGAAGTAAACATGGCTTCCACTCCAGTCGGTCTCAGTACTGACGCATTTTTGACAATTTGAAGGATTTTGTGCCGTCAAAGTCAGCATTTTCTAAACCGTATTATTGCGCGTAGAAGATTAGGAAGGAAGAGGACAAGTATTTTGGCTCTTGCTGTTTTACGGGAGATTTTGCTTTGATGTCTGCTTGAAGAGCGTGTCTGTGGGCGAGCAGACGGAGACAAGAGTGGTGGAAGTTTCACGTGAGTTACTTAAACATTTTGTTTTCACCTGTTTTCTACTCAGTTGTCAACTATTTAATTTGTAACCGTCTATTTTGGCAAATAATTATGACACTTATTGCTTTTTGATGACGTTCTTGTCGAATAATATCGACCTAGCGTTCATATTGAGTACGCATCGCATATATATTCGATTTATTTCCGCATATGATTTTTTTTTTATGACGTTCTTGATGGATAATATCGACCTAGCGTTCACATTGAGGACGCATCGCATATTTATCCGATTTATTTACGCATATGAATTTTTTTTTGAGGACATTCTTGTCTGATAATATCGACCTAGCGTTCACACTGAGGACGCATCGCATATATATATATATTTGATTTATTTCCACATGTACATTTTTTTCATGGCAATCTTGTCGGATAATATTGACCTAGCGTTCACATTGAAGACGAATCGCATATATATCCGATTTAATTCCGCATATGAATTTTCTTTTGATTACGTTATTTTATATAATAAATAAATAAATAAATTTTCAAATAATATCGACCTAGCATTCACAATGAGGACGCATTGCTTGTATATCCAATTTATTTCCCGCATGTACATTCTTTTTTGATGACAATCTTGTCGGATAATATCGACCTAGCGTTCACATTGAGGACGCATCGCATATATATCCGATTTATTTCCGTATATAAATTTTTTTTTGATGATGTTCTTGTCGGATAATATCAACCTAGCGTTCACATTAAGGTCGCATTGCATATATAACTGATTTATTTCCACATATGAAAATATTTTCGATTACGTTCTTGTCGGATTATATCGACCTAGCGTTCATATTGAAGACAAATCGCATATATCCGATTTATTTCCGCATATTAATTTTTTTTTGATAACGTTCTTGTCGGATAATATCGACCTAGCGTTCATACTGATGACGCATCGCATATATATACGATTTATTTCCGCATGTGAAAATGTTTTTGATGACTTTCTTGTCGGATAAAATCGACCTAGCGTTCACATTGAGGAGGCATCGCATATTTATCCGATTTATTTCCGCATGTGAAAATGTTTTTGATGACGTTCTTGTCGAATAACATGGACCTAGCGTACACACTGAGGACGCATCGCATATATATTCGATTTATTTCCGCATATGAAAACATTTTTCATGACATTTTTGTCGGATAATATCGACCTAGCATTCACATTGAGGACGCATCGCATATACAGTATATCCGATTTATTTACGCATATTAATTTTTTTTTAATGACGTTCTTGTTGGATAATATGAACATAGCGTTCACATTGAGGATGCATCGCATATACTATATACAATTTATTTCTGCATATGAAAAATGTTTTGATGACATTCTTGTCGGATAATATCAACCTAGCGTTCATACTGAGGACGCATCGCATATATACTGTATACGATTTATTTCCGTATATGAAAACATTTTTGATGACGTTCTTATCGGATAATATCGACCTAGCGTTCACATTGAGAACGCATCGTATATATATCCGATTTATTTCCGCATATGAAACATTTTTTGATGACGTTTTTGTCGGATAATATTGACGTAGCGTTCACATTGAGGACGCATCGCATATCTATCTTATTTATTTACGCATATACATTTTTTTGGGATGACATTCTTTTCGGATAATATCGACCTAGCGTTCATACTGAGGACGCATCGCATATATATCCGATTTATTTCCGCATGTGAAAATGTTTTTGATGACGTTCTTGTCGGATAATATCGACCTAGCGTACACACTGAGGACGCATCGCATATATATTCGATTTATTTACGCATATGAAACATTTTTTGATGACATTTTTGTCGGATAATATCGACCTAGCGTTCACATTGAGGACGCATCGCATATATATCCGATTTATTTCCGCATATGAAATTTTTTTTAATGACATTCTTGTTGGATAATATGAACATAGCGTTCACATTGAGGATGCATCGCAATTATATCCGATTTATTTCCGCATACGACATTTTTTTTATTACGTTCTTGTCGGATAATATCGACCTAGCGTTCACACTGAGGACGCATTGCATATACTATATACAATTTATTTCTGCATATGAAAAATGTTTTGATGACATTCTTGTCGGATAATATCAACCTAGCGTTCATACTGAGGACGCATCGCATATATACTGTATACGATTTATTTCCGTATATGAAAACATTTTTGATGACGTTCTTGTCGGATAATATCGACCTAGCGTTCACATTGAGAACGCATCGCATATATATCCGATTTATTTCCGCTTATGAAACATTTTTTGATGACGTTTTTGTTGGATAATATCGACCTAGCGTTCACATTGAGGACGCATCGCATATCTATCTTATTTATTTACGCATATACATTTTTTTGGAATGACATTCTTGTCGGATAATATCGACCTAGCGTTCATACTGATGACGCATCGCATATATATACGATTTATTTCCGCATGTGAAAATGTTTTTGATGACTTTCTTGTCGGATAAAATCGACCTAGCGTTCACATTGAGGAGGCATCGCATATTTATCCGATTTATTTCCGCATGTGAAAATGTTTTTGATGACGTTCTTGTCGAATAACATGGACCTAGCGTACACACTGAGGACGCATCGCATATATATTCGATTTATTTCCGCATATGAAAACATTTTTCATGACATTTTTGTCGGATAATATCGACCTAGCATTCACATTGAGGACGCATCGCATATACAGTATATCCGATTTATTTCCGCATATTAATTTTTTTTTAATGACGTTCTTGTTGGATAATATGAACATAGCGTTCACATTGAGGATGCATTGCATATACTATATACAATTTATTTCTGCATATGAAAAATGTTTTGATGACATTCTTGTCGGATAATATCAACCTAGCGTTCATACTGAGGATGCATCGCATATATACTGTATACGATTTATTTCCGTATATGAAAACATTTTTGATGACGTTCTTGTCGGATAATATCGACCTAGCGTTCACATTGAGAACGCATCGCATATATATCCGATTTATTTCCGCATATGAAACATTTTTTGATGACGTTTTTGTCGGATAATATTGACGTAGCGTTCACATTGAGGACGCATCGCATATCTATCTTATTTATTTACGCATATACATTTTTTTGGAATGACATTCTTGTCGGATAATATCGACCTAGCGTTCATACTGATGACGCATCGCATATATATACGATTTATTTCCGCATGTGAAAATGTTTTTGATGACTTTCTTGTCGGATAAAATCGACCTAGCGTTCACATTGAGGAGGCATCGCATATTTATCCGATTTATTTCCGCATGTGAAAATGTTTTTGATGACGTTCTTGTCGAATAACATGGACCTAGCGTACACACTGAGGACGCATCGCATATATATTCGATTTATTTCCGCATATGAAAACATTTTTCATGACATTTTTGTCGGATAATATCGACCTAGCATTCACATTGAGGACGCATCGCATATACAGTATATCCGATTTATTTCCGCATATTAAATTTTTTTTAATGACGTTCTTGTTGGATAATATGAACATAGCGTTCACATTGAGGATGCATCGCATATACTATATACAATTTATTTCTGCATATGAAAAATGTTTTGATGACATTCTTGTCGGATAATATCAACCTAGCGTTCATACTGAGGACGCATCGCATATATACTGTATACGATTTATTTCCGTATATGAAAACATTTTTGATGACGTTCTTGTCGGATAATATCGACCTAGCGTTCACATTGAGAACGCATCGTATATATATCCGATTTATTTCCGCATATGAAACATTTTTTGATGACGTTTTTGTTGGATAATATCGACCTAGCGTTCACATTGAGGACGCATCGCATATCTATCTTATTTATTTACGCATATACATTTTTTTGGAATGACATTCTTGTCGGATAATATCGACCTAGCGTTCATACTGATGACGCATCGCATATATATACGATTTATTTCCGCATGTGAAAATGTTTTTGATGACTTTCTTGTCGGATAAAATCGACCTAGCGTTCACATTGAGGAGGCATCGCATATTTATCCGATTTATTTCCGCATGTGAAAATGTTTTTGATGACGTTCTTGTCGAATAACATGGACCTAGCGTACACACTGAGGACGCATCGCATATATATTCGATTTATTTCCGCATATGAAAACATTTTTCATGACATTTTTGTCGGATAATATCGACCTAGCATTCACATTGAGGACGCATC
The DNA here is from genome assembly GCF_033978685.3 of Nerophis lumbriciformis. Taxonomy (NCBI): domain Eukaryota; kingdom Metazoa; phylum Chordata; class Actinopteri; order Syngnathiformes; family Syngnathidae; genus Nerophis; species Nerophis lumbriciformis. The sequence goes on from NC_084571.2 coordinate 5,931,695, forward strand.
GCATATACAGTATATCCGATTTATTTCCGCATATTAATTTTTTTTTAATGACGTTCTTGTTGGATAATATGAACATAGCGTTCACATTGAGGATGCATCGCATATACTATATACAATTTATTTCTGCATATGAAAAATGTTTTGATGACATTCTTGTCGGATAATATCAACCTAGCGTTCATACTGAGGACGCATCGCATATATACTGTATACGATTTATTTCCGTATATGAAAACATTTTTGATGACGTTCTTGTCGGATAATATCGACCTAGCGTTCACATTGAGAACGCATCGCATATATATCCGATTTATTTCCGCATATGAAACATTTTTTGATGACGTTTTTGTTGGATAATATCGACCTAGCGTTCACATTGAGGACGCATCGCATATCTATCTTATTTATTTACGCATATACATTTTTTTGGAATGACATTCTTGTCGGATAATATCGACCTAGCGTTCATACTGATGACGCATCGCATATATATACGATTTATTTCCGCATGTGAAAATGTTTTTGATGACTTTCTTGTCGGATAAAATCGACCTAGCGTTCACATTGAGGAGGCATCGCATATTTATCCGATTTATTTCCGCATGTGAAAATGTTTTTGATGACGTTCTTGTCGAATAACATGGACCTAGCGTACACACTGAGGACGCATCGCATATATATTCGATTTATTTCCGCATATGAAAACATTTTTCATGACATTTTTGTCGGATAATATCGACCTAGCATTCACATTGAGGACGCATCGCATATACAGTATATCCGATTTATTTCCGCATATTAATTTTTTTTTAATGACGTTCTTGTTGGATAATATGAACATAGCGTTCATACTGAGGACGCATCGCATATATACTGTATACAATTTATTTCTGCATATGAAAAATGTTTTGATGACATTCTTGTCGGATAATATCAACCTAGCGTTCATACTGAGGACGCATCGCATATATACTGTATACGATTTATTTCCGTATATGAAAACATTTTTGATGACGTTCTTGTCGGATAATATCGACCTAGCGTTCACATTGAGAACGCATCGTATATATATCCGATTTATTTCCGCATATGAAACATTTTTTGATGACGTTTTTGTCGGATAATATCGACGTAGCGTTCACATTGAGGACGCATCGCATATCTATCTTATTTATTTACGCATATACATTTTTTTGGGATGACATTCTTTTCGGATAATATCGACCCAGCGTTCACATTGAAGACAAATCACATATATCCAATTTATTTCCGCATATGAAAACATTTTTGATTACGTTCTTGTCGGATAATATCGACCTAGCGTTTACATTGAGGACGAATCGCATATCTATCCGATTTATTTACGCATATGAAAAATTCGGAATTGCAGTGTTCACACTTACATGAAAAACCCTGATACAGGTTGCATATGGGTTAAAAAAAATCGGAATTCACCTACAGTGTGAACAAGGCCTAAATATGTGTGTGTTACTTTCTTAGCCCAATGCGGGCCCCGAGTCAAAAAGTTACTCATTATTTTAAATGGATTAAATATAAAAATCGCAAACCGAAACGCAATTTTGTAGAGAAAAATCGCAATTAGGTTTTTCAGCAGTGTTCAAACGGTTTATTTATTGCTTTCTTTGGCAGTTTGGCTGCGCGACAACATCGCTCACACGCAATCCCAGAGGGAATTCCCATTTATTGGGAAAGATAATCGTCTTCTCCTGGCCTCCGTGCCAGCGTGACATTATTATAGGCAGGAAGTTGTTGTGTGGATAACACGACGTGAGTCACCACGCCGTCAGAGTGTGTGTTTTGGAAGGTGACAACTCACCCGACTGGATATCACGTAGAAAAAAAAATACCTAATACTACTTTGTATAAATCAACGCTGGTTAATGACAGGAAAACAAATCCTTAGTAGTGTTTTGCTACAAATTAAAAGCACACAGGAAATAGAAAGTCATACAAGGAAAGACAATAAAAATGTAACACCAAGTCAAATTCCTGGTGTTAAGCAGCTGCTTCTGATAAAAATAAATATTTTTTTCTTATTTGTACTTTTCTGTTCAGGGCTTTCGCTTGTCATTTTTACAGTGTGCCATTATGTATATATGTTGATTGCCGAGAAACTGCATTCAATGGCGCTCTATCCGTACTGGTCTGAAGAAATATTTGGAAGATGAAAGTGCACTTATCTGATCTAATCATCGCCATCTTTAATTTCATCTTTAATAAATACATGTTAAAAGTGGAGAGGTCCGTACCGTTGAGGTGAGATCCGGACCCCGCGTCCTTCCAGCTGACTCCACATTGATTATAAAGTCCTGTCGCCCGTCGCTGAACTGCTTTACAAAAAAAAAATAAAAAAAAATAAACTTTTCAAATACTTTTTACCAAGACACACACATGTCGCTCCTCTTTCAGAGGTCCATGGCATCATAGGAGTCCTCTACAAATCCAATGTCGGGAGAAAACAAGAAACAATCCGCTGCTGTCCCCACACTGCGTGTGCGTGCGTGCCTTTAAAAAGAGTGTAATTAGCCGCGGAAAGCAGCGCGAATGAAATGCAAAGTGACAGATATTCCCTCTCTTCGGTGCTTTTTTCCCCAAAGACGGCCAGCCGTGAAAACATTCCAGAGTTGAAGAATGTGCAGTGAAGAGGCGAACAAGTTGGACAAAATGTTGCGAGCTCAACTCCGCCTGGAACGCGCAAAAGTCACCCCCGGACATCAAGCTAGATTCGACCGGGCACACCGCGTCCTAAGGTTACTTTCAAAATAAAGGCACGGTGGAAGAAGTGAGGAGTGTTTCATGTTTGCTCTTCTTGGTTCCTTTTTTTTTTCGTTTGTTTACGTTAGTTAAAGTTTCTGGAAGCCTGTTTCCGCCACTAAAAATTAAAACATACCCCTATGGTAAGTCATAATTATGAGATAAAAAGTCGAAATTACAGTATGAGATACAAATTCAAAATTATGTGATAAAAAGTCATAATTATGTCATAATCGTAACTTTTTACTCATCATCAATCAATCAATCAATCTTTATTTATATAGCCCTAAATCACAAGTGTCTCAAAGGGCTGCACAAGCCACAACGACATCCTCGGTACAAAGCCCACATACGGGCAAGGAAAAACTCACCCCAGTGGGACGTCGATGTGAATGACTATGAGAAACCTTGGAGAGGACCGCATATGTGGGTAACCCCCCCCCTCTAGGGGAGACCGAAAGCAATGGATGTCGAGTGGGTCTGACATAATATTGTGAGAGTCCAGTCCATAGTGGATCCAACATAATAGTAAGAGTCCAGTCCATAGTGGGGCCAGCAGGACACCATCCCGAGCGGGGACGGGTCAGCAGCGCAGAGATGTTCCCTGCCGATGCACAGGCGAGCGGTCCACCCCGGGTCCCGACTCTGGACAGCCAGCACTTCATCCATGGCCACCGGACCTGTGCACCCCCGCCCCTCAAGGAAAAGGGGAGCAGAGGAGAAAAGAAAAGAAACGGCAGATCAACTGGTCTAACAGGGGGGCTATTTAAAGGCTAGAGTATGCAAATGAGTTTTAAGATGGGACTTAAATGCTTCTACTGAGGTAGCATCTCTAATTGTTACCGGGAGGGCATTCCATAGTACTGGAGCCCGAATAGAAAACGCTCTATAGCCCGCAGACTTTTTTTGGGCTCTGGGAATCACTAATAAGCCGTACTCATAATTTTTACTTTGTATTACTTTTTTTATCTCATTGTTATGGCTTTTTATCCTATGATTTCAACTTTCTTATCTCAAAATTATGACTTTTTATGTTTTGATCATGACGTTTTACTTTTTGTGTCATAATTTCGATTTTTTATTTTTTTACCTCAAATTTTTTATTTTTTTTTAGCTCATAATTGTGACTTTTTTATCTTATAATTTCTACTTTTTTTCCTCAAAATTACGACTTTTTATACTATAATTATGACCTTTTTTAATCTTAGAATGTTTACTTTTTATTTCATAATTACTTTTTTATCTCATCATTATGGCTTTTTTTGTAATAATTTCAACTTTCTTATCTCAAAATTATGACTTTTTGTCTTATAAACATGACTTTTTATCTCGTAATTTCGATTTTTTTTTCCCCACTCATAATTGCGATTTTTAATCTCATATTTAGGACCTTTTTTTAAATCTCAGAATTATGACTTTATAATCTCAGAATTATGACTTTATTTCATAATTTTGACTTTTTTATTTAAAAATTATGATTTTTTTTTTAATCTCATAATTATTTTTTCCCCCTCATAATTTCGACTTAATGTCATGATTATGACTTTATATCTCATAATTACGACTTTGTATAATTTGTACTCTATATTTCATAATTATTACTTCTTATCTCACAAATTCGAATTCCTTATCTCATAAATTATGATCTTAATCTCATAATTATGATTTACCATTGGGGTATTTTTTTTAGGGACGGAAACGGGCTTCCATAAAACTTGGCTTAGGTATTTTAAATACTCAAGCAAGCACTTCCGGTGTGAAGCATTGCCAACTTTACGCAGCTAACGACTCTGGTCTTTAACTCGCAATTAGACGACGTTTCCCCCCTCAAGATGTTACTTGTTTCTAAAAAGAAGACAGGGACCAAATTCAACAAGTTACACATGTGAGTGCAGATGCATTTAAAAAGCTTTTTCCAAGCACATGGTTGTAATAGCAAGCAGTTGTTGTGTTCCAAATGAGCTAAAACATGTCTTTTCTTTTCGCCAGCTTGCTAGCTTGAACAACAACACCTGAACTACCATTAACCTTTTATTGCCACTCCGCCCACATTTCACCTGAAAACAATTATTAGAAATAACAGCATGGAGGCGTTGGCCTTCATCCAGGTACGTTTTTTATGAGTTGGTGGTAACCCAGCTAATGATTATAAACAAGCTGTAGTGTGGCTACATACTGTGTTTAAGTTTGTACTTCTTTGCTACAACCTGGCAACCAACTTCTATGTATTTGCCTATCACTTAATTTAATATTCAAGTGATATGAAAGTATATATTTCAGAATGTCATGTTAAAGTAGTAAGATATTGTTCAGGTGTTCCCAAAGTGCGGCCTGCGAGCCATTTGCGGTCCGTAGCTAATTTTTTAATGGCCTGTGGCACATTCTAAAAATACTATTTCAAATTTAAAATTGGAATAAACAAGCAAATAGGTTAAAATTTAATGATAAAAAGTAGAGATGTCCTATAATATCGGCCTGCCGATATTATCGGCCTGCCGATATTATCGGCTGATAAATGCGTTAATATGTAATATTGGAAATTATCGGTATTGTTTTTTTTATTATCGGTATTGTTTTTTTGTTTTTGTTTGTTTTTTTAATTAAATCAACATAAAAAACACAAGATACACTTGCAATTAGTGCACCAACCCAAAAAACCTTCCTCCCCCATTATATATCAATATATATCAATACAGTCTGCAAGGGATACAGTCCATAAGCACACATGATTGTGCGTGCTGCTGGTCCACTAATAGTACTAACTTTTAACAGTTAATTTTGCTAATTTTCATTAATTACTAGTTTCTATGTAACTGTTTATATATTGTTTTACTTTCTTTTTTATTCAATAAAATGTTTTGAATTTATTTATCTTATTTTATTTCATTATTATTTTTTAAAAGTACCTTATCTTCACCATACCTGGTTGTCCAAATTAGGCATAATAAAGTGTTAATTTCACGACTGTATATATCGGTTGATATCGGTATCGGTTGATATCGGTATCGGTAATTAAAGAGTTGGACAATATCGGATATTGGCAAAAAGCCATTATCAGATGTTTTTTTCTTTAAAACATCCATCCATCCATCCATTTTCTACCGCTTATTCCCTTTGGGGTGGCGGGGGGCGCTGGAGCCTATCTCAGCTACAATCGGGCGGAAGGCGGGGTACACCCTGGACAAGTCGCCACCTCATCGCAGGGCCAACACAGATAGACAGACAACATTCACACTCACATCCACACACTAGGGCCAATTTAGTGTTACCAATCAACTTTAAAACAATCGTTGCAAAAAAAAAAAGAGACTCAAAATCAATGTTATGTATTATTGACCTATTCAAGGCTCCAATTACTTCACATCAAATATTCCAGTTTGAAATTATTACTGCATATTTTGTTTGCCATATAAAAAAAACAAAATTTTCTTTGAGAAAAAGGGCATAAAAACAAATAAAAACTTATAATAAATGGATAGATCTCAAGTTGATCTAGAAACATAACTGTTGAAAGTTTTTTTTAAAAGTTACTTATTTTTAACACCTTTATGAGCGGGGGCCCAAGAATTGTTGTGGATTTTTTAATTTTTTTTAAAAACTGTCACTCCTTAAAAAGTATTGAATCAAAACCAATGTTATGAATTATTGACCTATTCAAGGCTCTAATTACTTCACATCAAATATTCCAGTTTGAAATTATTATTGAATATTTTGTTTGCCATATAAAAACAACTACTTTTTCTTTGAAAAAAAGTGCATAAAGAACTAATAAAAACTTATAATAAATGGATAAATGTCAAGTTGATCTAGAAACATAACTGTTGAAAGTTTTAAAAAAAGTGACTTATTTTTAACACCTTTATGAGCGGGGGCCCAAGAATTGTTGTGGATTTTTACATTTTTTTGCAAAAACTGTCACTCCTTAAAAAGTATTGAATCAAAACCAATGTTATGAATTATTGACCTATTCAAGGCTCTAATTATTTCACATCAAATATTCCAGTTTGAAATTATTATTGAATATTTTGTTTGCCATATAAATACAACTGCATTTTCTTTGAGAAAAAGTGCATAAAGAACTAATAAAAACTTATAATAAATGGATAGATCTCAAGTTGATCTAGAAAGTTAAGTGTTGAAAGTTAAAAAAAAAAAAAAAAAAAGTACGACTTATGACTAACACAAAGCAATTACTTCACATCAAATATTCCAGTTTGAAATTATTATTGCATACTTTGTTTGCCATATGAAAAACAAAATTTTCTTTGAGAAAAAGTGCATAAAAAACAAATAAAAAATTATAAAAACTTATAATAAATGGATGGATCTCAAGTTTATCTAGAAAAGTGTTGAAAGTAAAAAAGAAAAAAAAAAGCATACTATTTTTAACACCTTTATGAGTAAAGGCTCAAGAATTGTAGTGGATTTTATTTTTTTTTTTTTTTAAACTGTCACTTCCTAAAAAAATTATAATGAATCAAAATAAATGTTATGTATAATTGATCTATTCAAGGCTCCAATTACTTCACATCAAATATTCCAGTTTGAAATTAATATTGAATATTTTGTGTTTGCCATATAAAAAATACCAACATTTTCTTTGAGAAAAAGTGCATAAAAACAAATAAAAAATAATGAAAACGTATGATAAATGGATAGATGTCAATTTGATCTAGAAACTTAAGTGTTGAAAGTAAAAAACAAAAAAAGTATGACTTATTTTTAACACCTTTATGAGCGGGGGCCCAAGAATTTTAGTGGATTTTTTTAATTTTTTTTTTCAAAAACTGTCACTCCTTAAAAATATTAATTAATCAAAATCAGTGTTATGAATTATTGACCTATTCAAGGCTGCAATTACTTTACATCGAATATTCCAGTTTGAAATTATTTTTGCATATTTTGTTTGCCATATAAAAAAACACAATTTTCTTTGAGAAAAAGTGCATAAAAACAAATAAAAAATTATGAAAATTTACAATAAATGGATGGATCTCAAGTTGATCTAAAAACTTAAGTGTTGAAAGTAAAAAAAAAAAAAGTATGACTTATTTTTAACACTGTCATGATCGGGGCTCAATAATTTTAGTTGATTTGAAAACTGTCACTTCCTAAAAAATTATTATGAATCAAAATCAATGTTGTTATGAATGATTGACCTATTCAAGGCTCCAATTACTTCCCATCAAATATTCCAGTTTGAAATTATTATTCAATATTTTGTGTTTGCCAGATAAAAAATACCAAAATGTTATTTGAGAAAAAGTGCATAAAAAAACAATAAAAAATAATAAAAACTTATAAGTGGATAGATCTCAAGTTGATCTAGGAACTTAAGTGTTGAAAGTTAAAAAAAAAAAAAAGACAAAGTATGACTTATTTGTAACACCTTTATGAGCGTCTGCCCAAGAATTTGAGTGGATTTAAAAAAAAATTCAAAAACTGTCACTCCTTAAAAAAGATTAATGAATCAAAATCAATGTTATGAATTATTGACCTATTCAAGGCTCAAATTACTTCACATCAAATTTTCCAGTTTGAAATTATTATTGAATTTTTGTGTTTGCCATTAAAGAAATACCAACATTTTATTCGAAAAAAAGTGCATAAAAAAACAAATAGAAAATAATGAAAACTTATAATGAATGGATAGATCTGAAGTTGATCTTGAAACTTAAGTGTTGAAAGTTAAAAAAAAGTTTGACTTATTTTTAACAACTTTATGAGCGGGGGCTCAAAAATTGTAGTAGATTAAAAAAATGTTTTTTCAAAAACTGTCACTTCTTTAAAAAATGATAACGAATCAAAATCAAAGTTATGAATTATTGACCTATTTAAGTCTCCAATTACTTCACATCAAATATTCCACTTAGATTTTTTGGGGGGGGGAGAATATTGCATATTTTGTGTTTTTGCCATAAAAAACTGGGTTTTCTTTGAAAAAAGGGCATCAAACATAAATAAGAAATACTATATATCAATAGATGGAAGTTGATCGAGAGCAGGGGTGTCAAAGTTGGGATAATATTTAAGGCTGCAGCTAACGATTATTTTTCTATCGATTAATCTATAGATTATTTTTTTCGAATAATCGGTTAATCTATAGATTTTTTCAATTAATCTATAGATTATTTTTCCTTTTACCGATTTTTTATTTTTATTTAAAATGAAAATGAAAAAATAAATGTAGGACAGTTTTTTCAAAAGGCATGACTTTTATTTACAAAAAAAAAAAGTATGGCCACTCAGTCAACATTGACAACAACATGACAAAATATTCTGTAACAATGTAAACATTTAAAACTTTTAACATTTAACAAAATTAAAAGTAGCTTATTTGCTTTTTAATGTGCAAATATAAAAGTAAACATCCAGTGCAAATCTTAATATTCTGCAATAGTATAAGCATTTCAAATGTAAAAGTATTGCTTATTTTGCTTTAAAATGTGCAAAAATAAAGATAAACATCCAATACAAAAAAGTGCAAAACGAAATATTCTGTAACAGTGTAAACATTTCAACAAAAGTAAAAGTATTGCTTATTTTGCTTAATAACACAACAATGATAGTATGATTAAAGTGAAAGTTAATTGTTCGTTTGTACATAGTATATGTAACTGTTAATGTTGTAAAAGGTATTTGCACAACTAATTAACGTTAGCGTTAAAGAGGAGCGCGTCTTTGTAAACACTGAACAGGCACGCCAAACGCGCCTCTAAGAGCGAAACAGTGTTTTAGTTTATGAATTTACAACGCAGATATAAATGACACATTCATGTTTTTGTGTAATGATGACAACGTATACTCACGCGGACGATTGACTAGTTGATGGTGATGGCAAGAACGCTGTCGGGTGTTTTCTTTTCAAATGTTCGTTCATAGCCGTTGTGCTGCTATGATAGGCCATTTCCGCTCGACACAGTGTGCATACAACAACTGTCAAGTGTTTTGCTTTTTTTGCTGTGCTTATCCCGCACTTGAAGGGATGTACCAATGCTGAATGTGGCTTCTGGATTTCACTCAAAAGACCAGACCGTAGTTACTTTTTCCTTTTATTTTCCTTTAGTTTGCAACAGTTTTTCCAACGAAGAAACAGCTTCTTTTTTCTTCTTTAGTCTTTTTAACAGTCTTTAGCAGTGTTAGTAGACTTTAGTAGACTTTAGTAGACTTTAGTTTCTTTAGCTGTCATTAGCTGTCTTTAGTAGCTTTAGTAGCCTTTAGTAGCCTTTAGCTTCATTAGTAGGTGAAAAACCTTTAAGGACAAAACACCACAAGATCAACATGCTGTAAAAAATCAATCAATTATCAATCCCATAATTTACAATTATTAATTAGGCTATCAAACTCTTAACCATTAAACAAGTGCAAGAAAATGGATACATCTTTTCCCTTTAAGTTAAAACAGATTTTAAATAAATTGTGTCAACATAAATGCACCAAGATCCATATAAAATACATTTAAACCCAGAAACACAATAGATCAATGCAGCAGAAAACCCAATATGCAAATACATAAATACCTAACCAATTAACCACCTATTTTAGATACATATTTAAAATCCATATTCAATATAAATATATTATTAATTTAGCAGTGAAACACTCAATCTTAAACGCTGTCTACTGGTAGAAAAATGCCCCTTTTTCTATGCCCTCACCAGCAGCCAATGATCCAACACAGTTAAATCCAACACTTTAAGTTGAGCGACTTCACCCTCCTGATGAAGCTAACTGCTCCAACATTTATCAAACTAAGCAAAGAATATCAACACTTCCTTACTAAACAACAGTTACACAAAACACCGTGTGTATTTAACCTCCAGACTAAGCACGCTACATGCACACAACTCCCCCACACCCCCCATCTCACCAGCGCAACAGGTGCGCCACACCCACAAAGAGAAATAAAGTGCGATCTTACCGGCTGTCTGTTCAGCTTTTGGTTTTGGTACACTTTCGGCACAACTCTGGGTTATCTGTAATGAACTAAACCTTTTTCCACTCTGCGCTGGCGTCTTTTGTACTTCTTGATTTGACACAGCTGTCTAATTACGCACCAGCAGATGAGACGGGAGCGCGCCGCGTTATACCTGTGCGTGAACGTAAACTGATCGGCTCTGATCATATAAGCCGACTGGCCGAAATAATGCCGAATTATATACATTTCCTGGGGTTGCCTGGGTGAATAGGGATGCGGATGTGCTCTAAGATAAAATATAATTTTATTAAGTGGGGTTTGGCTGGTTGCTAAGCAGCCACGGTTGCGAGCTCGCGCGTCAGCTGACTAGACAGCTGTTCGCCGCTACAACATTATTAGGCCGTTTATTGAAATACTCCCACACTTTTGACGACTTTTGGCGTGCTTTTTTCCCCTCGTTCGCACCGCTCGCATCGTCTGCTTTGCGCTCCGCCATGACGGTAGTGTGACGTAAATATGCGACGCGTCGACGCACAAAAACGGCGTCGACGTATTTATGTAACCGATGACGTCGACTACGTCAACGCATCGTTTCAGCCTTAATGATATTTAATTAGTATTAGTACCGGCCCGCAGGCCACAGCCGCCTGCTGCTGTTTTGCACGCACCAATACTCCATCAGTGTTGGCGCTAGGAATTCTCAAAATGGGGTCCCAGGGACCCCATCAAGTCATAAAAATGGGGTCCCACAGTACATTTTTGCGGTCCCGCTTTTTTGTAAGCGTTTTGAAAACAAATGATAAATGTATGCATTATCCTGTTATATCTCACATTCTATATTGTGTTTTAGAAAAAGGTTGTCATAAACGTTACTTGATTCATTAAAGAAATAATACAAAAGAAAACCAATTTTTATGCATATGTAAATTTATTCAGTTATAAACATTAATTCACTTTCTTCTTTCCTTCATGGATGTAAACTTTATCGCTGCTGGTATTTTTTTGTATATTTTTATTGTAATATTTTCAGAATGTGTTTGTTCTATTTTTGGCCAAAGTAAGACAAGTAAAACAATCTGAAGTTTTTTTATTTTTTAGTTTTAATGCCATGATTTGAATAGTCCGGCCCGCGTGTGCACAGATTTTCCTCCATGCGGCCCCTGAGCTAAAATGAGTTTGACACCCCTGATCTAGAGATTTAAGAGTTGAATAATAATTTAAAAAAAATAAATACTGTATTACTAATTTTTAACCTTTTCATGACTGAGACCCTCTGGGTCCCCAGAATCAAACTTGAGGGGAGCCCTAAAGGTTGAAAAAAATATAATGCATTGGTTTTAAAAATGAAAAATATCAAAATGCCCCCCGCATGCTTCAAGTTTTCAGTGTGCGGCCCTTGGACACCCCTGATATAGTTGTAGCATTTAAGAAATGTATGTTCAAGATGTAACACGCTGAAGTCAAACTGATAACTCTCTGTCTTTTCTTTTTTTTCCCCCCTCCGTGACTTACATTTTCTGAATACAATACCACATATAATCCTCGACTTCCCCAAAGTTGCCCAGGTTTTAACGCGGAACGTAAAACACTCAACAGCCGGCTCCAACTTCAAGCCAGACAGCCGCCAGTCACAATTAAACGACTGTCGGTTTTTGGGGAATGTAACGCCGACGGGAATACAAATGCGTTCCAGGAAGAAGATTTACATTCTGCAGCAGAGTCCACCATTCTGATTCATGTTTGGTATTCGTCATTGTAGTGGAGCCACAGGCGGCGTGACAGAAGCATTGATCTCCATCCAGAGCTTCTTAAAATTGCATCATCTCCACCTTGGAATATTTACTCAAGTCAGTGGAGAAGATCTGGCTGGAGCATGCTATTTTTGTGGTTTTTGTCAGCTTTGATGCACACACAAACCTGGAAAAGTCACAGAATGTAATCAGATAGGTCTTTAGAGCAGGGGGCCTCAAACTCGCAGCCCGGGGCCCATATTTACTGACCCTCAACTTAACTTCATAGCTTAGTAGCGCACTCACTATTCACTATAGCCACAACTTCTTGAGCTATGTATAGTGGAATGAAAGAAATGGAATGAACCCTCTTGTCAGTCATCCACTGTCTTCGTCTCTGTGGGTGGAGGCGGTGCCTCGATCATACACACATACAAGTTGACGCTTGTCACGTAAATGTAAGACAAAGTACCGGTAGTGGAAATGATAAAACACAATCACTTATTCCTTATCCCATTTCGGACCTTTCCTGAACCTAAAAATCAGTCCACAACGTTTTGAGCTTTGTATAGTGCAGAGCTGGGCAAATATTTTGACTCGGGGGGGCCACATTGAGAGAAAAAATGTGTCTGGGGGGGCCAATGTGTATGTGCGTATAAATTATATTAAAACATTTAGCTGTAAAAATCTGCTGTACAGTATGTGTTTGGGTCCCTTTTTTTCCAGGGGCGGTATAGCTCGTTTGGTAGAGCGGCCGTGCCAGCAACTTGAGGGTTGCAGGTTCGATCCCCGCTTCCGCCATCCTAGTCACTGCCGTTGTGTCCTTGGGCAAGACACTTTACCCACCTGCTCCCAGTGCCACCCACACTGGTTTAAAAATGTAAATTAGATATTGGGTTTCACAATGTAAAGCGCTTTGGGTCACTTGAGAAAAGCACTATATAAAAAAGAAAGAGAGAGAGAGAGGAACACCAACACCAAAAGTCACAATGTCCGAGAGAATTCTAAAAAACAGACTACCTCAAAAAGACGGGATGGAATTTTACAGTTTTTTACTGAAAGGGACACCCAAAATGTACATTAAAATAAAGAAAGTGGGATTCACAATAACAACTATGAACAATAAAATGCTGAATATTAACAACATATGAACATCGCTCCTCTTTTACTTCTCAGACCAGCTCCTCAATAGACATCTTTTATAATCAAGCAAAACACAACAAAAATGTACCAAGCAAAAGCAAAATATAAATGCAAAGGGTAATAAAGACCTACGATATGATGGATTATCACTTTAATGCAGAAACATTTGTTGTAAAAATTTGCTTCTGCATCTGTACCTGACACATGCGTTTCGGGCTGGCAGCTCTGAAAACAAACCCCGCCCACTCTGCTTTGTTCCTGTCTGAGCTGCTGTGACGTAGATCAGGGGTGTCAAACTCAAATACAGAGTGGGCCAAAATTTAAAACTTAACAAAGCCACGGGTCAAGGTTGAACAAATTAACCTTTAACGTACTTTACAAGCTATCGTCATGTTCGCTTTTCATCCATTCTAACATCGTTCAGACCCAGTCACAAGATATGTGCGGCTTCTGTACGCGCACACGAGTGAAAGCAACGCATACTTCATCAACAGCGATACAGGTTACACTGAGGGTGCCAGTATAAAAAACTTTAACACTGTTAGAAATATACGCCAGCCTGTGAATCCACACCAAACAAGAATGACGAACACATTTCGGGAGAACATCCGCACCGTAACACAACATAAACACAACAGAACAAATACCCAGAATCCTTTGCAGCACTAACTCTTCCGGGACACTACAAAATACACCCCCGCTACCACCAAACCTCCCCCCCACACACAGACACCTTGTAGCGTCCTGGAAGAGTTAGTGCTGCAAAGGGTTCTGGTTTGGTGTGGATTCACAGTGTGGCGTATATTTCTAACAGTGTTAAAGTTTTTTATTCGGCTACCCTCAGTGTAACCTGTATCGCTGTTGATGAAGTATGCGTTGCATTGTAATGTGTGTGCGTGCAGAAGCCGCACATGTTATGTGACTGGGACAGCCCTCGTTTGGCTGGCTGGCTGGCTGGCTGGCTGGCGTTTGGAAGACTCCCGGGAGGATCGGCGGGCCAGCTTTAGTGTTAATTTGATATCGCCTCAAGGGCCAAGTGAAATTACACGGCGGGGCCCGCGAGCCAGAGTTTGACACCCATGACGTAGATGTCTGTAATAACGCGTGTAACACTCAAAAGCACAGATTTCAACCATTGCAATACTTCCTATAGTTCAAGACTTACGGTAAGTTAAAAACAACATTGCACATCATAATGGTGGCTACCGTTTTGATGGTAAAGGTCTAGAAAATTATGCAGAATGTCCGGCGGGCAGGATTGAAAATCTTAATGGGCCGCATGTGGCCCGCGGGCCGTATTTTGCTCAGGTCTGGTATAGCGGAATGAAAGAAATGGAGTGAACCCTCTTGTCTGTTTCCAGCTGCGTAATCCGATAGTTAGCAACAAAGATAGATCTGAAGTTGATCTAGAGATTTAAGCCTATTATGAGTAGGGGCCTTTTGGATCCCTGAGATTTTTATTCCGAATTTTTCAAACTGTCATTGTTCAAAAAAATAATTAAATGCAATGTTGTTATGAATTACCGTATTGGCCAATACCAGTCGCCAATTACTTCACATCAAATCTTCCAAACACTATTATGTTGGGGAAAATATTTAATATTTTGTGTTTTTGACATAAAAAACAGGGTTTTGTTTGACAAAAAGGGCCTAAAACATTTTTTGTAAATGTCAACGGACAGATCGGAAGTTAGTCTACAGTATTTTAGCGTTGAAAGTAATGAATTGGTTTGTATCTGACATATTTTTAACATTTACATGACCTTTTGGGTCCTAGGGACCTTTAACGTTCACCAAAATTGAGGGGAGCACTAATGATTACAATAAATATTGTATTGGTTTTGAAAATGAAAATGATCAAAAAGGCCCTTGCATGCTTTCATTTTTCAGTCGGCGGCCCTCAGTGGAAACAGAGCCCTAAATTGTGTTGTGGGCCGCACTTTGACACCGCTAAGGTCTATGGCAGGAGCGTCCAAAGTGCGGCACGCAGGCCATTTGCAGATGTATTTTTAAAGGTAAAGTGGAACAAAAGAGCAAAAGAGAAAATATTGATATATTGACACTAACAACACAATACTGTTATTTTGACAGTTTTTTGCTTGAAAACTGGCATTGTTCCAAAAACAAAAAAAAACTTATAATTGATGGATAGATCTGAAGTTGATCTAGAGGTTTAAGCGTGGAAAGTAAAAAGAATATATATACAGTATATATGATTTATATTTAACACTTTTATGAGTAGGGGCCTTTTGGATGCCCAAGATTTTTAGTCAGATTTGTTTTTAAACTGTCATTGTTCGAAAAACAATATTGAACTAAAAGCAATATTGTTATGAATTATTTATCTATTTAAGGCTGCAGTTACTTCACATCAAATATTCCACTTTGAATACTTTGTAGGGGAAAATATTGCATATTTTCAATGAATCAATCAATCAATCAAAGTTTACTTACGGTATATAACCCTAAATCATGAGTGTCTCAAAGGGCTGCACAAGCCACAACGACATCCTCGGCTCAGATCCCACATCAGGGCAAGAAAAAACTCAACCCAATGGGATGACAATGTCACCTTGGAGGGGATCGCAGATGTGGGGACCCCCCTGGGTGACCGGTGCAATGGACTTTGAGTGGATCTAGCATAATATAGCATAATATTGTGAGAGTCCAGTCCATAGTGTATCTAACATAATAGTGTGAGAGTCCAGTCCATAGTGGGCCAGCAGGAGATCATCTTGAGTGGAGACAGGTCAGCAGCGCAGAGACGTCCCCAACTGATGCACAGATGAGTGGTCCACCCTGGGTCCCGACTTTGGACAGCTAGCGCTCATCTGTGGTCACCGAATCTGTGCCCCCCCTATCCACGAAGGAGAGGGGGGCAGAGCAGAAAAGAGACGGCAGATCAACTGGTCTAAAAGGGGGGTCTATTTAAAGGCTAGAGTATACAAATGAGTTTTAAGATGGGACTTAAATGCTTCTACTGAGGTAGCATCTCTAACTGTTACCGGGAGGGCATTCCAGAGTACTGGAGCCCGAATAGAACACACTCTATAGCCCGCAGACTTTTTCTGGGCTCTGGGAATCACTAATAAGCCGGAGTTCTTTGAACGCAGATTTCTTGCCGGGACATATGGTACAATACAATCAGCAAGATAGGATGGAGCTAGACCGTGTAGTATTTTATACGTAAGTAGTAAAACCTTAAAGTCACATCTTAAGTGCACAGGAAGCCAGTGCAGGTGAGCCAGTATAGGCGTAATATGATCAAACTTTCTTGTTCTTGTCAAAAGTCTAGCAGCCACGTTTTGTACTAACTAATCTTTTAATGCTAGACATAGGGAGACCCGAAAATAATACGTTACAGTAATCGAGACGAGACGTAACATAATTTTGTGTTTGTGCCATAAAAAATAGTTTTCTTTGATAAAAAGGGCCTAAAACATAAACAACAAAATTCAACAGATAGATCAGAAGTTGATCTATAGTATTTTAGAATTAAAAGTAAAAAATTGCTTTATATCTGACATGTTTTTAACATTTTAAAAACTCAGACCCTTTTGGGTCCCCGGGATCTTTAACGTTAACCAACATTTAGTGGCGCACTAATGGTTACAATAAATATTGTAGTAGTTTTGAAAATGAAAATGATCAAAACGGCCCCTGCATGCTTTAATTTTTCAGTATGTGGCCCTCAGTGGAAAAAGTTTGGACACCCCTGGTCTATGGTACCATAGTCTTGGATAATTATAGCTGCTAATAAAAGTAAATGTAGTCCCGTGATTAAAACGTTATTCTGGAGTGACTACTTTGTGCGGCCCAGCCTTCCCTCCAGTGGCCCCGAGGTAAATTGAGTGTGAGACCCCAGCTTTAGAGTGAAGGCTTTGTTGTGTCGATGTTCTAAACGTAAAGTCCACCTTGTCTCAACTTGCCCTGCGTGTACTTCCACACATGCGTCCTACACATGTGTGCCCTCTTGTTTGCTGCTGCTCATGTGTGTCTGTTTGTGTAGCGAGCGCAGACGAGGAGAAGATGCGACTCCTCCACTCGGGTCCGGGACACAATGGCAGACGCCCCAGACGGTTCATCGGGTCCTCGGAGCAGATAAGTGATCCGTTCACACACCAGGGGAGGGTTCAGTGCTTTTGACCCGCCAGAACAGTGCGTCCGCTGGGCCTCCCCACCTTGAATGGCCTTGTTGAAAAGCAGGGCCATAAATTGTCGGATGAGCCGAGCGGGGGGGGGATGAGGCGTCCCCCTCCCCGCCTCATCCCACCTCCGCCGGCCCACTCCTCGCTCGCTCACATGCTATCTCTTTCCTCCACTCACCGAGCGGTGGTTTCCATCTCAGCCAGCCTCTTGTCCCACCTGCATGTTTAAAAAGATGAAAGGATAAGCCAAAAGAATGGGCACAAAGGCGGCGAGGCTTGTGTTACAAGGCTGGTCCTCAGAGAGCGCCCATGAAAGACTTCGGGGATGGGAGAAGACACGGACACCGAAAGGGACGGGGGATGATGAAAAGACGTTTGTCAAACCTCTGCGCCGCCGAAACAGGTCATCTGTGTGTGGAGCGGAGGGACCAAAGTGCAGTGGAGGAGCTGTTGCACACTAAAAACTGAAACAAAGGTCACCCAAAATGAGTATCTAAACCAGGAAAATGTAGAAAAATATTTTAGAGCTGGGATTCCAGCTGCTTAAGACCCTAACATACCCAGTAATCAAAGCAAACGTCCACCAGGTCTGTGCGCAAAAGCTCAAATTTTATGAGCGCTCAGACTCTGGTATGTCACACCGAACACTGCTCCGTGTGACCCAATGGGCTCTGAATCTTTGGGCACCACACGATTGAACTCGATTCTTAGGGGTAACTATTCGATTCAGAATCAATTCTCGATTCAAAATCAATACTTTTTTAATAACATTGGATGACAGTTCTATGATTAACTACATTCTTTCATAATATAGATAAGCAGTTCTGATCAATTTCTATATTACTTAAAAGAAAACTGGTTTTGTTTAATAAAATTATACCCAAACATTTAATAAAGTCAAATAAAAAAAAGGCAACAAGAGAAGTATCCAACACTTTCCCTTTTTCTAAAGTAAAGTAAAACAATATGATTTGCCTGAATGTCTGGACAGAACAGATTGGGGGTGGAGGGAAATCGATTTTTGATCGCGATTAATCTGAATTTTTTTTTTTCCTTACGCCCGTCTAAATTATACCACCAAAGTTTACTGTAAAACTAAAATTGTATGAATGAAATGTTTTCCCCTAAAGATGGGATTATGGCTCTTTGAAGGGAGCCAGATGTTCAAAAGACTGGCTCTTTATTATGCTTACTTTTTTTTTACTGTTTTTTTTTCTATCAAGGAAACAATCAATATTAACAGTTTCTAGGGGTGTCATTAAAAAAAAGAAGGATTTTCAAATTAATTGGTTTCTTATTTGTAACCATTTTTAATTAAGAAAAAATTTTTTTATTTTTTATTTTTTGGGGGAAACGGACTGTGACTTATTTTCTACTCCCGTCGGGTTGCACGCACGTGCAGAGTGGGCAATCGCAGATGCAAAATTGTGCATAAAAAACGAACAGCTCACAACCAGGAATCGGTTCTCATCGTTTACTTAAAAGAGCCTTTCAAAAGACTGGATTTGTTCGCGAAAGCCACATCTCTATTTTACACGACTCACCTCTGAGACAATTCCCAAAACAGTTGACGGGCTTCCTCGAACCAGCTGCAACGTTATGGATGAGGTACTAGTTGACCCGAGTTCTGAACTGGATCACTCTTCCGTGCACGGCTGTGGCCATATCTGTGTAGCACGCCTGGCTGAGCCCTGAAGAAGATCTTTATGACTGTTGACTATGACCCTGTTGGCTTCTTGATAGACTGGACATTAATTCAATAATTTTACTCACTCAACATCACTTGCATTCCCTTGAGAAAGGGGGTCCCTACATCTGCGGCCCCTTCTTAGAGTCTTTTTTTTTTCCCCAGCTGGGGTCTGTTGAGTTTTTCCTTGGGGTTTAGACCAGAGGATGTCTTTGTGAGTTTAAGCCCTTTGAGACACTTGTGATAAATACATTTTGATTAATTGATTGATGATTGTGCTCGGAGCAGCCCCGTAGCCAGTACTGCTCCCCTACCTCATCACTTGTGGCCATCTCTTTAGTTCACTGCTTTGCAAAACGAGCAGGTTTGAGCAGCTCCACTTTCTTGTTGTCAGTTCGGGGCGCCGTGACAAAAAAATGTAAACGCTGAGGGATTGTGGGAAATGCAGTGTTGCACAGAAATTTCAAAGGAAACTACAACACGGTAGCACTCGTGACTATGGAAGCACTGATGACTGCGGACGTTCCGCACGGAGTATGCTGCGTCCACAGTATGCTGGAGTCTGTGGGTACCTTAAGTCTGAACCATCAAAGTCAAAGCTCTGACAGATGTAACCTAAGCACAGGTGATCTGGATACAATCAAATAAGTATTTTTATTGAGTTACACCACGCTGATTGAAATGATAATGAAAGAAATTGACTAAGACCACAGACCAGTCGTTTTTTAACAATGAACTCACACAGACAAACTCCCAGTTCAACCAAGTCCAAGGCGCTGAAGATTGGAAGCCTTTAAAAACGCTAATGACACCTGACAAATAGTCAAATTTGATCGTCCCCTCAATTTGCGCTCCGCTAGAGCCTAAAGGTTGGTACGACTATGTACACAAAAGTTTTCTAAATCTAACAAAAACTTTTCATCTGTTACAGACCTCACACATAAAGATAGATCAGGCATTGAGCAGTTTTGATCTTTATGTGTGTGGTGTGCTACGGTACGGTAATATCAACACAACACACCACACACAAAACAACTCTGTCCCCCATCACCAAGCCAGAATCTAGTCCTCAATGCCTGGTGTGAACAAACGTGATAGAACTAAATCTAAGAAGAACAACCACAGTAACCATCACAGCAAGGACCAGAAAAACAGGCATTATAGAAGAGGACAAACAAGGGAAGGGAATGGTGATGGTCATGGGACTAGTTTTACATTTGTAAAAGAAAAATCCTGAACTAAAACAAAAAAATGGGAAAAATCATGGAGACATTGTGAACACAGAATTTATAATCTACTGAACGAAGTGGAGCTGAGTATATTCCTAACAAAGTAGATCATTTTTTTAAATGTTTTTTTATTTTCTTGATTAGCTACTTTCCGCACCGCGTCAAAATTCATGAAGCGATGACCCGAAAGGCGTCACTTGTGTTCCCCACAGACATGGACTGTTTTAGTCATAAATAATTACCATTGCCGGCTCGACCCCTTTTGGAGCCAACTGTTGCGACAATTTCCCTCTTAACACACCTCAGACTACAAGACAGTGTCATGCAGTAAGACATAAGATAATCGATGTCTCTGATGGAAAGGGGGAGCATCTGGACCAAAGCAGTTTGTCTTTAAAGGGGACTTATGTAAAATCTACTTTTCTGACCTATCGATACCTGTTTTTGTGTATTTGGGGTATGCATAAGTCCTGAAAATTAAATCAAACCATGGAAGCATTGGGGAGTATTTATAAAACAGTCTTGCCTTCCTCCAAATGATCTGTTTGGAATTTAGCTCCTTCTTTTTCTCTATCCTTTTCTTGTGGGGCAGACTGGCTCTTACATGCACATGCATCTTCCACTGTTAGCATTTCTAATACAAATTAGCGTATATTTCTTTTTTTTTCTTTTTTTGTGTCCTGTCCAGCTTCTCAGGCAAATCATATAGTTGATGTAGATGCCCATGTCGGCTGTTCAGATTTACTTTACAAAAGAGAAGTGTAGGATACTTCTCTTGTTGCCTTATTTGTATTTGACTTTATTAAATGTATTTATATTATCATTTAGTGCAGCCGGGCCGGAGCAGGAGGGGATAGAAAGAGAAAAAAAAAGAAGACAGAGGGGGAAATTGTGGGGACAAGAGGGGGATTAGACAGAGAGACAAAAACAACAACAGCAAACAACAACAACAACAACAATAGAGCAACATCAGCAAATATGACATGTACAAATATGATGGTAAAAGTAATAGCAAATAAGCAGTTAGCGAAAAATAAAAAATAATACAGAAATGACAATGAGCATTATTACACTACAAATGGATCAATACAAATACCAATAGAAATATCGCTATTGATAATGAACAATACCAATAATTTACCTTTATTATCAACAATTAGCGTATATTTCTAACTTAATCTGTCATTAGACTCCATATGTAAGCGCTAAAAACTACAACATAGCTGACGGGGAGAAGACTTTGTTGAAAATGGTGCATCCTGAATAGAAGGTCAGAAAGCGGCTTGAAAACGGTCTGCTGAACATAATCTATTCAAAATTTTGACTGAAGAACCACCGTTAAATTTTATGCAAGGAAGTGTTTTACATGTCGAAAAAAATCCTAATATCACCCCTTTAAGTGTGTACCCTGCATTTTTTAGGGAATTTTGTTTACAATCATTATGAAAGACAAAATGACAAAATATTGTTTTTTTTGCAGTCTAACATGTAAAAATTGGCTTGTCCTAGGTGGCTATCAATGCAGCTAATGGGAGCAATCAATTTCACCTCTAAATCACTTTAAAAATGCATTCAAAAACCGCCAACAATACTTCATTTTCGTTCTGTAACCTGTATAATAACCAAGCTGTAGCGACATTGTTATTGTAAGAGCGAACACTGAGGAACTCTTTTTTTCATCGGAGTAAGACATCGGCATGCTTCGATATTAGCCGTTAAAGCTGACTAAGGCAAGAGATAAGCTATCTTCTGCGTAAGCTACCGAATCAAGTTTGAGTTTGTAATGCACAACACAATGCGATAGGACACCAATCTGTACTGACTGAAAAACATGAACAATCATATTACAGTATCTGTAAAGTATTAGTTTTGTTTGTACACAGCTAGCTCGACAGCGTATGTGGTGGTAATAACACGCATGACGTTCAGTGTGTATCATGACCATTATTATAGTGACTCCCTTCGTGGACAGTTGTGCGTTTAGTACAGCTGCTTGGGGATGTTTTTTGCGGTTTATTTTTGTTAAACATTTGTGTAAAATGGAATCCATCCTGTTTGGGTCCCACATCAACCTTAAGAAAGTCAATGACTTCACTATAAAAGTGGGTGACATTGTTATCATCAGGAAGGATGAGGTCACCTACCTAGGTTCCATTCTAGAGGCTAATCTTTCCTGTGATAAAATGGCAACCAAGGTAATCAAAAAGGTCAACCAACGAACAAGATTTCTCTATAGAATCTCCTCTCTGGTCAACAAAAGCACCATGAAGATTCTGGCGGGAACTCTCGTTCAACCCTTTTTCGATTACGCATGCACCTCCTGGTACCCTAGCACCTCCAAAACCCTCAAATCTAGACTCCAAACATCCCAGAACAAGCTAGTCAGATTACTTCTAGACCTCCACCCCAGATCCCACCTCACTCCTACCCACTCCTCCAAAGTGGGCTGGCTCAGGGTGGAGGACAGAGTAAAACAAATTGCACTGAGCCTAGTCTATAAAATCCGCTACACCTCCCTGATACCGAAGTACATGTCAAACTACCTCCTTGACGTAAATGACCGCCATAACCACAACAAAAGGGGGAGCTCTACTAACCACGTTAAACCCAGATTCCGATCTAACAAAGGCCTTAACTCATTCTTTTTCTATGCCACATCAATGTGGAATGCGCTCCCAACAGGTATAAAAGAAAGGGCATCTCTATCCTCCTTCAAAACCGCAATAAAAGTACACTTCCAGGCAACTTCAACCCTAAACTAACACCCTCCCCGGATTGTTGTTAATAATCAAATGTAAACAATCAAATGCAGATATTTTTCTTATGCCTTCTGATCTCTCTCTCTCTATGTCCACTGCTTGCTGTACATATCCTACCAAGTCAGACCTACACTGTTTCAATATCCATTTCTCTGTTCTCAATTGTTGATGACTGATGATAACAACCAAACCTAACCCCCCAGACCCCCCTCCACACCCCGAATTGTAAATAATGTAAATAATTCAATGTATACACCCTGATGATTATCTTGTGTGATGACTGTATTATGATGATAGTATAAATGATAGTATATATCTGTATCATGAATCAATTTAAGTGGACCCCGACTTAAACAAGTTGAAAAACTTATTCGGGTGTTACCATTTAGTGGTCAATTGTATGGAATATGTACTTCACTGTGCAACCTACTAATAAAAGTCTCAATCAATCAATCAATCAAAACACTCCATTTATGTGGAAAAGCTTGGCTCCAAGTTCCACATTTACAGCGTCAAAGTCTCCCTGACCTCTCTCTCTCTCCGCATCCGTCTGCTCCAACGTTTCACTCTCTCTTTGTGCTGGCTTCTTTAAGCAGTAGTTCATCCTCCGTATACTCAGGTTAAAAAAGATAAGGTTGTGAATCCTCATTTGTCCAAAAGTAGTCTTCTTTGTTGTTTGTTACCAAGTCTGCCATGGTTATAAAACACACTCGCGTTTGTTTCCGGAATAAGACACACATTTGTTGCCGGAAGTCGGAAGTGCGCTGCTATGGAAACGGAAAGAAATGCTCTGAGGAAATCTGTTCAGGCAATGCTTAAAATGACTAAAATACGGTAAATATTGTACATATTACATATTGTTATGAAGGTGTCTGTTACTACATTATATATAGACTTGCAGTGTGTATATAAAACATTGATGGAGGGTTTTAAAGTTGTTTTAGAGAGCTTAGAAGGCTTATTAGCCGCATCTTCCAAGCGTTTTTTTTATCATCTTTAAAAACCTAAAGAAAAAAACGTGTACTTGTCTCTCGTAATGATTGTGAACAATATGCAAAATAAAAAACAAAAAAGGTGAAGTTCCCCTTTAAGTCGACCACGGCAGGTCCAATCTTAGAACCTCTATGAACTATTCAATTTCTGACGTGTTATTTGAGTGTTTTAGCCTTTTTGATGTGGAAAAAGTTGCAAATGAGTTCTGTTTGAGGTTCAACCGTATATGTAAGACACTTTTAACGATGCTCAGTAGCAACACTAAAATTAGATATGAGCGATTCCTGTGTGGGATCTTCACCATCAGCACACACGCGCGCGCACACACACCTTGGTGTCTCCATCGCAGCATTCCTCCTCCTTGGCGTTTAGTGTCAGTCACTTGAAATTCTCCAAACCCTCCCACCGTTCTTCGAGTCTCCGTCTTTGTCTCGACTCGCCCTGCGTGCTCTCAGATATTTGCGCCTCGGGTCACATAGTGAGAGTTGCAGAGGGAGAAAGTTGTGCGTCGTTAAAGAGCGAACAAACAAAAGTTGTCAAAAGGGCGCAGGCCTGTCGTCGGTGTTATCACGTCATTGCACGCGTTGGCAGGCCAGCTGAAGTTTACCCACTTCCTGTTACTGCAGCCTTATAATGTTTTTGTAGCTATGACCACACCCACATTTTAGAAATATGCTTTAATAACACAGAGGTAAAATAAGTCCACTCTAATGACCTTCACCGTCTTTTCCAAAGCTTTTTTAATAAAATGTTTAATTTCCAATGCAATGTTGCACCAAAATCTCAATATTTAATCATACTTACATGCTAATTTATAAATATCTATGAATTTTGAAATATTTGACCCAACAAGCTGCATCACCAACAAACATTATACACGTTCTCCCCCAGCGCATCTCTCTGCATGGTCAGGGCGAGTTGGCCTTTTTGCTCTGGCCAGCAAGGCGCTCTGGCTATCATTTGTCGTTGTTACGTGCATTAATCTTTTATAGAGTGAACGAGCGTGTTTTTGACTTGATGGATTATTTTTTAGTAATGCTTCTAATCCGAAACGCAATTACAAATTATTATTTGTTTATTTTTCAAAAATCTTTTTTTTTTCTTTTCGGTAATGCAATTTTTAATAAGACCTTTTTAGGCCATTGGCATGCTTACTTGCTGCGCATATACGTCATAAGTCAGCAACCAAAAAGAGGTTTTGTAACCTGTAACCTCTTTTAAAAAGATTTTATTATAACTATCATACCAAATGATACATTGCAAGAATTGGTTTCAATCGAGAATCTTGTTAAATTGAGAATTGATTCTGAATCAAGTCATCACACCAAGAATTTGAATAGGATAGAATTGTGAGGAGCCCAAAGATTCCACCTCTAATATTTTGTCTTTTTATTCCTTTCGATCAAGAAAAGTTAACTGTCCTGAAGTGACCTCCAATGAAGAACGACACAAAGACTATTGGACGTTTTTTGAAAGCAGATTTAGACAATGCCAACCCTAATATATAAAAATAATTGGGAAAGTGCAGACCTTCGTCTAGCCCTACCTCCCAATAGTAAAATAGTCCTCAATCCAAACCCAAAATGTAATCACTGGTTCCTTATCCCATATTCTTAAAGTTGAATGAAAATCAGCCCATAACCTTGTGAGCTATCTATAGCGGAATGAAAACGGAGTGAAGCCTTTTTTCATCGACTGTCTTTGTCTCTGTAGGTGGAGGCGGGGCCGAAGTTTAAGCTCGTAACATAAACGTAAGGTTACGTAGTATAAATGATCTGGATCAGTCCCAAATTGTAATCACTTGCTCCTTATCCCATTTTGGGCATTTCCTGAAAGTTTGTTGAAATTACGCCCATAAGTTCTTGAGTTATTTATAGCGAAATGAAAGAAACTAAGTTAACACTCTTGTCTGTCTCCACCAATGTTTGAAAATTATAAAAATTAAATAAATATATAGTTACTCATTACCTTGCCAAAAAACTGATTGAATTATCAACAAAATTACTCTTTAATAGGTGTAATTAATACTAAGCGATGTAATTATTGCGTTATGTGCTTCCATGGCTGTAGTCTCCTTGTCCACAAACAGGGTATTGTAGGACTGCAAGCTTGTCACTTAAATCGTTGATTTGTTGTTCCCTCGAAGTCGTAGTGTGTATGTGTGAATGTACTTACATGTTGTGTGTGTTTGCTGTGTGATGTTGACTCTTTCTTTTTGATTACAAGTTCATTTTAGTGTTGGACTCGTTGTTGCTTTTATTAGTAAAAAGATATTTCCTGCATTGAACTTGCTGTGCTTCTGGCACTGTTATGTTGACATGCAACCACATTAAAAAATTGCGTGCCACGTTACATCAAATAACGTACATAAAGGTAACTAATTGGATTACTCATTACTACCGTATTTTTCGGACTATAAATCGCAGTTTTTTTCGTAGTTTGGCCGGGGGGTGCGACTTATACTCAGGAGCGACTTATGTGTGAAATTATTAACATATTACCGTAATATACCAAATAATATTATTTAGCTCATTCACGTAAGAGACTAGACGTATAAGATTTAATCGAATTTAGCGATTAGGAGTGACAGATTGTTTGGTAAACGTATAGCATGTTCTATATGTTATATTTATTTGAATGACTCTTACCATAATATGTTACGTTAACATACCAGGCACGTTCTCAGTTGGTTATTTATGCGTCATATAACGTACACTTATTCAGCCTGTTGTTCACTATTCTTTATTTATTTCAAATTGTCTTTCAAATGTTTATTCTTGGTGTTGGGTTTTATCAAATAAATGTCCCCAAAAAATGTGACTTATACTCCAGTGCGACTTATATATGTTTTTTCCCTTCTTTATTATGCATTTTCGGCCGGTGCGACTTATTCTCCGAAAAATACGGTAATACAAAGTAACATCGTTACGCCGGTATCATATAACAGCGTTAATTGGAACACTAGTCTCCAATATCTTTGTCTCTGCTGGGCCGCTAGCACACACACACTCCTACAGATACATAAATGTAAGGTAACATAGTAGAAATGTTTCGAATCAGGCTCAAAAGAAGCAAATACATAACCTCTAAGTGATTTCTTTAAAAACACACGGCCTTGAGCATGGTGTATGTGGGTTTGAAAAAAAAAAAATGTCCCAGAGAATGAAGATCTGAATTCTAAGCAAGAAAATGGTGATTAATATTTTATTTTTGCAAAAAAAGTGCTGCCTAAAAATGCAAACAGAACCAAACTGGACGACAAAGTCCTTGAAATTGCAGCTTTGAGTTCATGTGAAAAAGACAGCAATCAAACCAACAATTCCTGTTTTTCTCTTTGGAGGATTTGTGTTTCGGACAAAAAAACGTAGGTTTGAACCCAAACAGATTGTCATTCAATCATTAAATCCCCCCTTAAATACAAACCTGATCCGATTTATGCCGCGGTCCTGCCTGCCTCGTACGTGAACTCAGCGAGGCTTTGCCGCCGCCGCCCAACGATGCGACCCTTGTTGCCATGGAAACGTTTGGACTTTGCCTGATGCGGACGAGTTCATCTGAGGACATGACATTTTACCTGGAGAACAGTCTCACACGTACACACACCGATGTGTGTGTTACTTCTCGGACATCCTTCTTCAATGGAGAACATAATTGGAAACCAGCTATTATCTCAATTGCTGCAAATAGCTGAGCTGTCATGGCGCTGGACGTGTGTGTGCGTGCATCAATTACGTACCCCACCTTACTATATCATCCCACCCACATTGATCCTTACTTTCCCTCTCCTGCTCTTCTAGTCTGATTTGTTGGCCATTTTCCACCTCTGTCATCGTGTCTTCAATCATTGGCCTGATATGGCTAGCAAGTAGACGTGTCCGCCATTACCACACACACACACACACACACACAAACACACAAACATACACACGCGCACGTATAGTGATGTAAAGCGACACATGGTTCCAATTTCAGGGGTAATGCACCTCTCGCTGCAATCTGACCCAATTAGCCAAAGCCTCCTGGAAATGTCCCGGCTCTATCCGCGGTGGAAAAGAGGTAAAGGGTCAAAGGTGACTGTGGGAAGGGTTAGTGTGTGGGGCTGGGGCGGTCAGACTCTGATGAGCGTGTCACCTCCCGTCTGACCGTCTGGCAGCCGTCAGCACACGTTACTAGTGACATATTTGGCACAGGTGCAGAAAAATCAGGCGCCGTTTCACAGCTTAGGCCAGTGCTTCTCAAATAGAGCGGGTGCCACCGGGTGGGTGCGATGAGGTGTCGGGGGGAGGGGGGACGGGGGGGGATGGCTGAGAAGCAACGGACTTCCAGTATTAGGGTCTTTTTTTTAATTCTTGAATGATAACCAAACCTACAGCTTGGTGGCAGCACTGCTTGAATGAATCAACATACTCAACCAAGAAATGGCCAAGTATACTTAAGTATATGACAAGGTGTCAAGGGGGTAGAGGCGTGACAAAAGTCTTCAGCTCGGTGGCATGTTGATGCCCTCAAGTGTCACAGATCGGATATTTTTTTGCCCGTCCACATTCTCCAATGTGCTTCAAATCAGATTTGGGCCACATCAGGAGGTAGTCCGAATCCGTTTGGAATCTATCCATCCATCCATTTTCTTCCGCTTATCCGAGGTCGGGTTGTCAGGTTGCGGGGGCAGCAGCCTTAGCAGAGAAGCCCAGACTTCCCTCTCCCCTGCCACTTCCTCCTGCTCCTCTCGGGACATCCCGAGGCGTTCCCAGGCCAGTCTGGAGACATTGTCTTCTCAACGTGTCCTGGGTCTTCCCTGTGGCCTCCGACCAGTCGGACATGCCCTAAACACCTCCCTAGGGAGGCGTTCGAGTGGCATCCAGACCAGATGCCCGAACCACCTCATCTGGCTCCTCTCGATGTGGAGGAGCAGCGGCTTTACTTTGAGCTCCTCCCAGATGACAGAACTTCTCACCCTATCTCTAAAGGAGAGCCCCGCCACCCGGCGGAGGAAACTCATTTCGGCCACTTGTACCCGTAATCCTGTTCTTTCGGTCATAACCCAAAGCTTATGATTATAGGTGAGGTTGGAACGTAGATAGACCAGTAAATTGAGAGTTTTGCCTTCAGGCTCAGTTCCTTCTTCACCACAACGGATCGATACAGCGTACGCAGTACTGAAGAAGCCACACCAATCCACATGTTTATCTCACGATCCACTCTTCCCTCATTCGCGAACAAGACTCCGAGGTACTTGAACTCCTCCACTTCGGGCAAGATCTCTTCCCCAATCCGGAAATGGCACTCCACCCTTTTCTGGGCGGACCGCCACAATCAGACAGTCCGATACCCCATACTCTCTGAGCACTCCCCACAGGACTTCCCGGAGGCCACGGTCGAATGCCTTCTCCAAGTCCACAAAGCACGTGTAGACTGGTTGGGCAAACTCCCATGCACCCTCAAGGACCCTGCCGAGAGTATAGAGCTGGTCCACAGTTCCACGACCAGGACGAAAACCACACTATTCCTCCTGAATCCGAGGTTCGACTATCTGGTGTAGCCTCCTTTCCAGCACACCTGAATAGACCTTATCGGGAAGGTTGAGGAGTGTGATCCCACAATAGTTGGAACACACCCTCCGGTTCCCCTTCTTAAAGAGAGGAACCACCAACCCGGTCTGCCAATTCAGAGGTACCACCACCGATGTCCACGCGATGTTGCAGACTCTTGTCAACCAAGACAGCTCCAAAGCATCCAGAGCCTTAAGGAACTCCGGGCGGATCTCATCCACCCCGGGGTCCTTGCCACCGATGAGCTTTTTAACTACCTCGGCAACCTCAGCCCCAGAAATAGGAGAGCCCACCACAGATTCCCAAGGCACTGCTTCCTCATAGAAAGAGGTGTTGGTGGGATTGAGGAGGTCTTTCAAGTATTCTTTCCACCGATCACAACATCAATCAAAGTTTACTTATATATCCCTAAATCACAAGTGTCTCAAAGGGCTGCACAAGCCACAACGACATCCTCGGCTCAGATCCCACATCAGGGCAAGAAAAAACTCAACCCAATGGGATCAATCAATCAATCAATTATTTATATAGCCCTAAATGTCATTGTGATGACATGACAGTTCAGTCCATAGTGGATCTAACATAATAGTGTGAGAGTCCAGTCCATAGTGGATCTAGCATAATATTGTGAGAGTCCAGTCCATAGTGGATCTAACATAATAGTGTGAGAGTCCAGTCTAGGGATGTCCCGATCCGATATTTGGATCGGATTGGCCGCCGATATTTGCAAAAAATTGCGTATCGGCAAGGCATGGGAAAATGCCGATCCAGATCCAGTTTTGAAAAGAAAAACCGGGCCGTGTTTTCCAACGCACCGATTTAAATAATACATTCCACTTTTCTGCTTCTCCCTAATTTCCGTTCCGCATTTTCCAGCACACCTTCAACACATCCACACGTCTGTGGATTCTCACACAGTTGCTTTTTAGCTGCTGGCATTACACGACAGGCTCTTCTCACTCTTTCCTGTGTCTCCTTCTCACAGACAGCGAGCACACCTTCTTACACACGTCACATACTGTCACGACACACGTCACATACTGTCACGACATACGTCACATACGTATACGCCCTCTCCCAGCAGAGAGGTAGCAGCATGGCTAACGTTAGCTGTGATGCTAGCGCAGCCGTGCGCGCCTGTGAAATTGCGCACTGCTCAAGCGTCCTCTGCGCACGGCAAATCTATGCCACGCACAAAATCAAATAAAAAAAATAAGCGCATAACAATTTTCGACACACGGACACGACAGAGAAAACAGTTTTCGTCATCATTGTTCAAATATTGTAACGTCTGTCGAGACGCTTATCTCCATTCGGTGCCACACGTCCGCACCATCAAAATGCCGAGGCAAACATTTCCAGATCAACACCGTATGAAAAAAAGAGTGATTTTTTAGTTGTGATTTCCTTCTCTGCATGAAAGTTTAAAAGTAGCATATATTAATGCAGTATGAAGAAGAATGTTTTTTAATGTAGACACATAGAATCATCATACTGCTGTGATTATATGCATCAAGTGTTCATTCAAGGCTTAGGCAAAATATTGAGATATATATCGTGTTATATATGGCCTTAAAATATCGCAATATTAAAAAAAGGTCATATCGCCCAGCCTTCTAGTTCAAAGATGCCATTTCTGTTTGTCATGTATAATTTTGTCTATTTTGTGTTTATCCTTGAATAAACAGGTCAGTTTCTTGTTACCAACCATTGTGTATTATTCAAACTCCCCTAATTCAGCTGGCTAGTTGTTATCAAGAGTACTAAAACCCTTTTCAACATGATTCTGACAACTAAGTAGGCTAAATAACTTTAAACTTTAATACATGCTCGGATAGGCCAGTATCGGTATCGGATCGAAAGTGCAAAAACAATATCGGTATCGGATCGGAAGTGCAAAAACCTGGATCGGGACATCCCTAGTCCAGTCCATAGTGGATCTAGCATAATATTGTGAGAGTCCAGTCCATAGTGGATCTAACATAATAGTGTAAGCAGTAACATCCACAGTCAAGGTTAGCAGAACACCATCATCACCATACAGTGTTGACAGTGCACTGCTTCCCCTTCCTGAGGTGGCGGATGATGGTCCAGAATTGCTTTGAATCCGTCCGGAAGTTGTTTTCCATGGCTTCCCCGAACTCCTCCCATGTCCCGAGTTTTTGCTTCCGCGACTGCTGAAGCCACACACCGCTTGGCCTGTCGGTACCTGTCCGCTGCCTCAGGAGTCCCATGAGCCAAAATGACCCGATAGGACTCTTTCTTCAGCTTAACGGCATTACCGCCATTAGGATTACCGCAATGACAGGCACCAACCACCTTGTGGCCACAGCTCCAATCGGATGTCTCGACAATAGAGGTACGTAACATGGTCCACTCGGACTCAATGTCCAGCACCTCCCTCGTGACATGAAGTACCGACTTCCTTATCCGTTTACGAAATCCAGTGAACTTCCTTTGTTTTGACTTTATCATACCAGTGATGTGGAGGCCACATTAGGTCCTGTGCGCGTTTGTACAGAAGTCAGATAAATCAAATCAAATCAAATCAACTTTATTTATAGAGCACATTTAAAATTTACCACAGGGGTAGCCAAAGTGCTGTACAATGAGCAGGTTAAAAGATAAAACGAGTACCGAGCAAACACAACACAACACAAACAGAACACGATAAAAAATAAATAATTAAAATAGAATTAATAAAAACATAAAAACATAAAAACAGGATCACAGCAGGTGTATTATGGGGCGCCATTGCAGGATGGATATCACTCAGTGTTAAAAGCCATGGAATAAAAGTATGTTTTTAAGAGAGATTTAAAAACAGGAAGAGAGGAGGCTTGTCTAACACTCAGGGGTAGGTCGTTCCAGAGCTTGGGAGCAGCAACGGCGAAAGCTCTGTCACCTCTAAGCTTCAGCCTTGTGTCAGGGACCGTCTACAGCAGCTGATCGGCTGATCTTAAGGATCGGGTGGGGCAGTAAGGCTGAAGGAGGTCGGAGAGATAGGTTGGCGCGAGGTTGTTTAGACATTTAAAAACAAATAAAAGGAGTTTAAAATGTATTCGGTAACGCACAGGGAGCCAGTAAAGGGACGCTAAAATAGGGGTGATGTGCTCACGTCTGCGGGTCTGTGTTAGCAGACGAGCAGCAGAGTTCTGCACGAGCTGCAGGCGGGCGAGGGAGGCCTGGCTAATGCCTACATACAGGGCATTACAGTAATCAAGACGAGTCGAGATAAAAGCGTGGATTAATTTCTCGAGATCATGTCTTGATAGAAGCGGTTTCACTTTCGCTATTTGGCGTAATTGATAAAAGCTTTTTTGAACGACGCTGCTGATTTGTTTTTCGAATTTAAAATCTGAGTCAAACTTTACCCCCAGGTTTGTGACAGAGTCGCTGAGATACGGGGTCAGAGTGCCGAGGTCAACGTTGGGGGAGGGAGAGCGACTTGGACCGAACAACATAACTTCTGTTTTATCTTCATTTAGGCTCAGGAAGTTAGCTGAAAGCCAGACTTTGATGTCGTGCAGGCAGTCAATAAGACGTTGAACCGTGTTATTTTGTGCCATGGGAAAATAAATCTGGCAATCATCGGCATAAAAATGAAATGCAATACTGTACTTCCTAAAAATAGAACCAAGGGGGAGAAGGTAAAGCGCAAATAAAATTGGGGCAAGGATTGAGCCCTGGGGGACCCCATGTGGTAAAGGAGCTGTGGACGACATAAAACTGTCTACTTTTACACAAAAACTCAACTTAAGATAAAGATCACATTTTACTTATAAACAAAACAGTCAGCTGGAAATAATCCGATTTCGAAAAACCTGATTTGGTCCCCATTGGCCTGCAGTGTAAACGTAGTCAAAGAGTGGTTTGTATGGATAAATAAAATACATATATTTGATCAGGTTCTCAATCATATTTCAATTTAGGGGGGGGGTGAAAACAATGATGTCCCCGAGGTGGGGCGTGACAAAATTTACTTGAGAAGCGCTGGCTTAGGCAAAGGTCAAAGAGGAAGCGAGCTGAGCCTGGAGCCAAGCCACACACTCAGCTACTGTAAGTGTGTGCACACACGCACACGGGCTCTGACAACAAACAACACATGCGACTACAAGTCCTTTTTTTTTGTTGCGTGAAACTTCAACGAGCGTATGGAATGTTCACATCGGGCAAAGCAGACGCTGCTGCGAAGTCCTCATTAGGGCGAGCGGAGGGCTTACGTTCGGTAATTGGGTTTAACGCTTAATGAGAAGCAGACACGGCGGTGTGCGGCGTTGGTGCGTCAGGCCGTGTTCCGAGTCTGTCTGGTCGCAAGCAAGGGCCACCGGGCGCCACACAGCAGCTCGTCGTGTTTACATCGTCTGCATCGCTGAGCCCTCTCCTCTTACTGCAGGCCCCCCACCGCACACCAAACAGGTCACCTCTCCATTGCCGGTCCTCATCCTCGTATCTGTCCCGGCACGGTGTCACGTTGCAGGACGCTATCCATCCGTCCGGCGCGGCTACGCTTTCACTCGCTCGCCACGGATGCTTGGTAATGATCTATTTGCAGGCCTGCTAACACAATCCACACCTCCTTCTAGTGTGCAACACACACACACCCTCCACGTTCCCTCGCCTCCTCTGGTCTCGCCAGAGGGAGAATGTTACAGGTTGTACACTTTACTCACTGTACAACACCCGGCGGGATCACATTTCACTGGCAGACTTTGTGTTTGAAATGCTCAAACAATTAGCTCAGGATTGACTTACAGTGCTAGCGACCACACAATGGACTCTGCGGCCCACTTGTACCAAACCCCCTGTTCACATTGCCGCTTGTCTCCATCTGTTACTCCTGTGGGACTGTGTGTGTGTGTGTGTGTGTGTGTGTGTGTGTGTGTGTGTGTGTGTGTGTGTGTGTGTGTGTGTGTGTGTGTGTGTGTTTGCGTGTATATGGGTGCTCTTCCTTGTGTCGTTGTGTGTCGTTGTTTTATTATCATTTACCACACTGCTGACTGCCCCTGAGCTCATCAATGACCAAAAACACCTCTCTAAAGTCGCACAAAACTTGAGTTTGCATCTTGTCAAGCGATGCGTTATTTACTCCATTGTTGGGCCGCGAGCGCCCCCTAGAGGGCCGCCAAAAAAAAATCTGTTTTTTCAGCTGTAGACCGTATCAGCAGTACACAGTTGTAATACACTTTTCTACCACTGTGGCAGTATTGACAATATCAAACAAACAGAAGTCTGGAGCTTAAGTCATAGAGAAGTTTCTTAAGCGCAAAAATTATGATTAAAGTGGTGAAGGTGTGTTTTCCACTTTCATTTTATTGACAGTTTTGGTAAGAAACATATTCATGTGGTAGAATTATTTTAGAACAACATAATTGTATGTTAGTTTATTTTTTGTCTGTTATTTATAAGTCCATTCTTATGCAGTATATTTGGATAGTACTTATTTCTCTAATCAGCCTGACCTTAGCCTTAAGTTGGATAAATGATATGTTTTGTGACTAACACATGCTTTTATATCATCATCAACAACACATGGTTGTAAACTTTGAGTAGTCCATCCATCCATCCATTTTCTACCGCTTGTCCATTTTGGGGTTGCGGGGGGTGCTGGAGCCTATCTGAGCTTCATTCGGGAGGAAGGCGGCGTACACCCTGGACAAGTCGCCACCTCATCGCAGGGCCAACACAGATAGACAACATTCACACTCACATTCACACACTAGGGCCAATTTAGTGTTGCCAATCAACCTATCCCCAGGTGCATGTTTTTGGCGGTGGGAGGAAGCCGGAGTACCCGGAGGGAACCCACGCAGTCACGGGGAGAACATGCAAACTCCACACAGAAAGATCCCGAGCCCGGGATTGAACTCAGGACTACTCAGGGCCTTCGTATTGTGAGGCACATGCACTAACCCCTGTTCCACTGTGTTGAGTAGGTTAGATATAATTATTGAATACGATTAAAATTAAAAGTAACAAAAGTAAGATGACTGATTCATTGTTAATATTTTAGTGGGCCCCTCTGTAGTGGAAAAAGTTGAACTCCTAGGTCAAAAAGGTTAAGAACGCCTGATTTGCTCCTTGTAGGTGTTTTTGTTTTTAATTTTCTGTGTTTTCTTTCTCCTGAATAAAAACATTAACCTCACATATAAAGCTCTGTCTTCATTAGGGCTGCAACCTACGACTATTTTGATAGTCGACTTGTCATGTTATTAAGTGTACACCTATTCAATAGCTCTAATCATCGTTGTTTGAATTTATCTCAAGATATTTTTAGGCATGTGCTGACTAACAATACAAACTACAGTGGAACCTAGATTTACAAACTTAATTGGTTCTTGAACATGGTTCGTAAATCAAAAAGTTGGTATAATGAAGCACAGTTCCCCATAAGAAACAATGTAAACATGAATAATTGGTTCTAACTTTGACAAAAGTCTGTATTTTAGTAAAATAATGCACATTTTGACACTATTGCGAGAGTTTGTGTGTGTATGTGTGTGTGATTGTGTGTGTGTGTGTGTGTGTGTATGTGTGTGTGTGTGTGTGTGTCTGTATATATACATATATATAAATGTATAAATGTGTATATATGTATGTGTGTGTTATATATATATATATATATATATATATATACATATATATATATATATATATATATATATATATATATAAACAAAATCTCTTAATTATCAAAACTCAACAACGGCAAACTAAACTGTCAAGCACTCACAAAAAACCTCAAAAAGAACCATGTTGCTACAATAATAATAAAAAATCATTTTTGCTTTCCTTAAACGGCAGACATTTGCTAACCCTGTTACCAAAAAAGTTCAGTTATAATAATGTAATGTAATGTTGGTTATAGAGAACAATAAAAAACATTTATTTATTGAAATTCAATGACTTGGTGCATTAGCAAACAGCCAACATTATGCACAAAGCAAACTATAACCTGCTACCCAAGAATGTACAACAATTCTTCTCAACAAAAGAGGAGAAATATAACCATAGAGAAAAATGTAACTTGAAACATTTGTATGCACATACAACACTTAAATAACCATGCTTTCTGTAACCAACCGGACCAAACTCACACGCATTACAAACATAGCAGCTAAAATCATCGGCCTACCCACACCCAACATTTCAGACTTAAACCACAAGTCCATCACCCGACTGGCAAAAACAATAGTCCAGGATATCACTCACCCACTACACCAATACATCATCCCACTACCATCAGGGCGCAGGTACAGAACTATCAAATTCCGGAGGGCTCGCCTCAGGAAAAGCCTTATCCCTGCAGCTATAGCCGCCCTTAACAGCAGGCCCGGCCGACCTGTCTGACAAGCCTGTAAATGTGTGTTGGTCATGTATTTTTGTTATTTTTTTTGTGATGTGTAAAGTCTATTGTTTAAATGTACGGCAGTTATAATGAATTTCCCCAAGGGGACCAATAAATCTAAATCTAAAAACCTTTAGTATATCAGTATTTGGAATTAAATTATGGAATAGATTAATGAGCAATGTACTATTATGATCCAGATTAAGAAGCTGTTCAAAGTGTTCACAAAGTACAAAGAAGTAGTCTCCTAAAAACATCTTGAACCTTCTTTAAAAAAAATTGATCATCTTTTTCATCTCATAATGTGAACCATAAATGACTTAACTATTTATAAGAACTTTCTTCATTGTCTATTATTAATATAATTATTATTAACCATTTCATTTGTCTATTTATTTACTTGTTTATGTATTAATTCGTTGTTGTTACTGATTGCATTTAAAAAAAAGTGTTTTGCTATGATGCGATAAGCTTTGCTTCCTCCTACTCCTTTTCGTACATGCTGTAATGAGAAATTGGAAATATGTGATGTATCGTACTGTAATTGTATGCATGTTTGATATCATATAACACCATAACCATGTGGGTGTTTTATGTCCAAAGGGCTTGTAAAGGTTGTAAAACGTTTTTTCTTATGTTCTAGCTCTGAGAATATTGGGTTTATAATGAATAATTCCTTTTTTACGGAAATTCATTTTCCTCGGTCAGGCCCGGAACGAATTAACAGCAATAAATGAGGGATTCCTGTATGTGAAAAACTACAGCTAAAGGTTCCTGCACCTAGAGGATCCATCAAAGGGAAGCGCCAGTGCTGCTGCCTCCACTCACTGCAGAGAGTCACGCTGCCCCCCTGTGGACGGGAGGGTAAGTCCCTCTTTCTGGCCCTCCAGGTGGGTGTCCTAAAAAAGTCCTTTCTTTTGCATGCAGCATAATTCTTCTTTTCCTTGATCGCAGCCCAGAAAGTGACCTGTGGCAGAGAGGGAGTGCGCGAGGGAGGGGGGAGTCGCCCCCGAGCGTCAAGCTGTTG
>NC_084571.2:5975000-5982500 GCF_033978685.3 Nerophis lumbriciformis
CACTCCAGATGTCAGGCTTTATGTTTCAAGGAAGATGATGTGCCTTCTTATGTTGCACTTTAACTTGTTTTTTATTCATGGTCATTGGTCCAAGTTTAAAGAAAGGAGGAATGCCTTTTTATGTTGCACTGTTTTTCATTAATTATGTTAAAAGGAAAATAAAAATGTATGTCAAGTTGATCAACAGATTGTATTATTCTCCAGTGCAATAACAGTACTGAAATGAAGGCAAAAAGGGCATTAATGGGAGCTTTAAAAAAAAAAGAAGTAACTAAATAGTTACTTTTCACAGTAACGCATTACTTTTTGGTGTAAGTAACTGAGTTAGTAACTGAGTTACTTTTGAAATAAAGTAACTACCGGTAGTAACTGTAACTAGTTACTGGTTTTCAGTAATTAACCCAACACTGGTCGTGTCAAAGTTGTGGAATTTGTCAGGTGCGTTATTAATGCGTTAACACATGACTTGTCATAATCCAATACTAAAACTTCAGCAGGTAGATGATTTGGTTAAAATTTAATTATTAATCACCATGCTTTACCCATGATGTCATCAACATGTTTATTCGCTACGATGTGTAAAGGAACGGTATTATGTTACCTTGGTTTTTGTTTGTAATCCATATCAATAGGTCCGTCGAAAACCGAAGCAACTTTATGATAATGTAAATCCTATTAATATGTTTCAGACACCCAAAAATATAAAAACAAAACACATTTGACCCAGAATAAATTATAGTTTTACATGGAGAAAACAATGTGAAATACATATACAGTAAATGATGAATGAAAGATATCAATGAACATTTAACGAGCGTTGTCACTTTCAATACGATACCGATGTCGGTGCTGTAAGTATTGGCCGATACCGATATTAATCTTATATGATATCAGCAGGTATCATACATATTTTTATTATTTTGAAGTGTGGAATGTTGGAAAATGTTTGATCAAGTGAAATGAGTAAGGTAACAACACTAACTTATTTATTATTAACCGTTGAGAATGAATTTATGCTGTGTTTAAGTTGAAGTGGAGTGGTAATTGTTTTTCTGTTGTTGTTTTTTTGATACCTAATGGCCACAATATGACATGACGTTAAACTCATGATGGACTAAGTTAAATGATGCGGACATGTTTGTTACTGGATACTTAATACGCTTCTGCCTTGGAGACTTTGTATGTGTAAGTAATATGCAACTTTGATTTTTTGATAATTGTTTATATCGACTAATGTGCTGTTTTACTCTACTCAGTGGCCTAGTGGTTAGAGTGTCCGTCCTGAGATCGGTAGGTTGGGAGTTCAAACCCCGGCCGAGTCATACCAAAGACTATAAAAAATGGGACCCATTACCTCCCTGCTTGGCACTCAGCATCAAGGGTTGGAATTGGGGGTTAAATCACCAAAATGATTCCCGGGCGCAGCCACCGCTGCTGCCCACTGCTCCCCTCACCTCCCAGGGGGTGATCAAGGGTGATGGGTCAAATGCAGAGAATAATCTCGCCACACCTAGTGTGTGTGTGACAATCATTGGTACTTTAACTTGAACTTTAACTTTATTGTTCAATGATTATTACGTATGTCTAGCTTGTGTGCTATTGTGTGCTTAGCTGTTGTGTAGCTGCTAGCTCCTAGTACCTTATTGCCTACTGAGTTTATCTTTTGTAAATGACTTGACTAAAATACAAGACATTGTGCGCTTATTAGAGGACATTTAGATGTTAACTGGCTGTCCAGTTTTGCACAAGCAATCGGAGATTATATCCAAAATTTTACATCCAAGACGATATAATCCCATACTCGTTTGTTTGCTGCTATTAGGCCGATACTAATATTTGCTTTGGCTATCCCTATCTTTAACATCTCTTTTACCTTTTTTGGGACCCCCTGTTTTAGGAAGGGAGAGTCCTTCCAGATTATTTTATTCTAAGGCTGTCTAAAATAATGAGAGGTGACTCAAATTGAAGTTGAACAATGTATTCTACAAAACAGGAGTAAGTACAAACCACAGAAATACCAGCGCTGTGAGATAATAAACCGAGCTATCTAAAAGTAGAAGCATTCTCCAAAATTGTTGCCCGTCTCTCATACTTTTGTCCATCAAGGTTGCAGTGCCTTGACAAGTATCAAAACTGAAAGTTAACTTTAAGTGTGTGTGTGCTCTCCCCTTTCACTCTCTCTCTCTCAAGGCTGGTATTTCATGACACCATTAATAATAAAATGTGTGTGAGCGTACACAACATATGGAAGTATAATTGTCTACCATCAACTTATATATATCAATATGATATTAATACATATGCATATATTAATAAATATACAAATAAAAATGTGATATACAAATAAATAAATAATTTGTATTAATAAACGTGTATTTGTAAATATATTTTTGAGATTGGAAAATATATAGAAATAAAAATTTTAAATATAAAAATGTGACATACAAATAAATAAAAAAGTTGTTAAAATAAACGTGTATTTGGCATAATTATATTCAAATCTCAAAAATATATTTACAAATACACGTTTATTTATACAAATTCTTGATTTATTTGTATGTCACATTTTTATATTTATAAATTTTATTTGTATATATTTTCAAATCTCCAAAATATATTTACAAATACGCATTTATTTATACTAATTATTTATTTATTTGTATATCACATTTGTATATGTATTTGTATATTTATTAATATATGCATATGTATTAATATCATATTGATATATATAAGTTGATGTGAGACGATTCTACTTCCATAATAACAGGGTGAGTTCATCATGTGTGCATCTCTTCTAGCAGAGCAAAGGCCAATTCTATGGCATACTATTCTGCCTCAAGGTGGAAAATGAATAATATATAGTACATTTATATATATATATATATATATATATATATATATATATATATATATATACCACTTTGTTGGTGAAGTGCCATGCGGAGTCCACTTTGTACTTTAGTATGAGTTCTTTCTTTAATTCAATAGTGTTTCTCACCTTCTTTATCAAAGTGCTGGTACTATACATGCAACTTTCTTTGACCCCCTAGTGAATTATTTTGCAGTTGTTCTCAATGAAAAAAAGCGGACTGAGTGGCCGACGTGTAGGATTTTCTGTTTTCCGTTAATTGTAAGTGAGGAGCCAGCAGTGGCTACCTGTGGGCAGGCCACATTGTTAGTGTAGTGTTCATTTTGTTAGAGTGCGCAACAATCAAAACAAGCAGCGATGCAGCAGCACCTTTATCTGTGGCTGCTCGGGCTCGATTACAGTAATCAAAGGCCGGTCTTGTTGGGGATTATCCCGTACTGTCATCATCGTGGCCTGTTGTCATGGAAACCACAGTGATTAACAAGACGCATCCTAAGTACACCGCCGAAAGCCAAGACCGATTGTGATGGTTGTCACGCGTGGCGCCGGTCGTCTCCGTGATCACCATGCATGTGGGAGGGTTTTCATTCAGGACCATGTGGCAGTCTTATTGGAACTTTGGGATACTTTCCTGTGTTACTGTCTTTTGGGGCCATGTTTGTGCTCGACTACATGCACAGTTTAGAGCAGGGGTGTCCAAACTTTTCCCACGGAGGGCCGCACACTGAAAAATTAAAGCATGCGAGGGCCATTTTGATGCTTTTCAGTTCCAAAATCAATACAATATATATTTTTTTTTTAACCATTTGGGCTCCCGTCAAGTTTAGTTCTGGGGACCAAAAAGGGGTAAAAAGTTCAAGTTAAAGTCCCAATGATAGTCACACACACACTGGTGAAATTATCCTCTGCATTTGACCCATCCCCATGTTCACCCCCTGGTAAGTGAGGGGAGCAGTGAGCAGCAGCGGTGGCCATGCTCGGGAATCATTTTGGTGATTTAACCCCCAATTCCAACCCTTAATGCTGAGTGCCAAGCAGGGAGGCAAGTGGTCGCATTTTTATAGTCTTTGGTATAAAAATGGGGTTTGAACTCACGACCTTCCAGTCTCAGGGCGGACACTGAGCAGGTGGCCTTGTGGTTAAAATATGTCATATGTTATTTTGTATTATTATTCAACGCATAAATCTCTAGATCTAGCCCTGGTTTAGAGCTAGCATCGTAGCTCAAACATACAAATGCATTCTTCCATTAGCACGTTCATAGTCGGTATTCACCCTTTATTATAAGTTGTTTCTGAAGTCTTGCAGTAGTCCTGTTTGGTCCGATTAGTTGTCTGCAATCATCAACTTGGTGTCAGTACTATTTTCTACTATCTTTGTAGAACCTGATCTGTGTGACGTGCTCAGCATTTTCAAAGTGTCTTTCATGCCATGCTAATGTTCAGAGTGATGGTACAATTTGAGGTTCTCTTCTGTGTTTTTGCTTCTAACCGGGCCCACTGGGGTAGCTCGGGTTTCATTACACAGCCGCTTGGTCCAAAAGCGTTCTCCCAAAAACAATTTCTTTTCTAAGGGAATTCCTGGCGGCCTACCTGGCAGAGTAGAACAACCACCTGTGTGAGCTCAGTCTGACATCCAAGATTTGCTGTAAACGGTCGGAACCTTTTGATGGGAATGGCTGTGTTTAGGAAAGCTAAGCTGTAACATTACGCAACAAGCAAGCGTGCTGCCAGACCTTCCTCTCTTGTTACGCTCATCCTGTGATCAGCATCTGTTTCCCGTGGCCCTGTAAAGCCTAATTAGGTACTTTTCAGGCACAAAGGACGGGCCGGAGCTCATAGACTCTCACCTTTCAAGGTTCCTTGACAGCCAACAAGGCTTCAACTTGAAGCAGCTCTGACATTTCCCAAAGCTCCACATAATCTGCCTGTTGGGAAAGAAGACGCCTGAACGCCTTTAAATGTGCCGCCGTTGCTCGTTTGGGCTGCTGTTTGGTTAGGCCAGAACCCCTTCCTGACATGCTATCACATGTATTAAACGTGCGTACGCACAAAAACCTATCATGCACCCTTTTTCCCTGCAAAATTAAGATTATCAAGAGTGAACTGAATGTGGAAATGTGCGGTGCCTCAAGCCAATTTCATGCTTCACGTACTTCACGTACATTTCGACATGCAGTGGATACTTGAACGACACAAAGAGGTGACCTTTCGGTCATTGCCAACATTTGATTTCAACAATGTAAAAAAGATCGAGGCCAGGACACAAAATCACATTTTTGCCAATGCATTTCATGCCTCATATACATATTAATATTTGTTAGGATATCTTAATAAT
This sequence comes from Nerophis lumbriciformis, assembly GCF_033978685.3. Taxonomy (NCBI): domain Eukaryota; kingdom Metazoa; phylum Chordata; class Actinopteri; order Syngnathiformes; family Syngnathidae; genus Nerophis; species Nerophis lumbriciformis. The sequence goes on from NC_084571.2 coordinate 5,980,210, forward strand.
TTATCTTGGCCAGGGGTGCCCACTCTTTTTCAGCAGGCGAGCTACTTCTCAAATGACTAAGTCGAGTTGATCTACCTCATCTTCATATATATATATATATATATATATGTGTGTGTGTGTATATATATACTGTATATATATATATATATATATATATATATATATATATATATATATATATATATATATATATATAGTATAGTAGTATACTGTACGTGTATATATGTATATACAGGTTATGTGCTGTATATATATGTGTTTATATGTATATATGTACTGTATATATATGTGTGTGTGTATATGTATATATGTACTGTATATGTATGTGTTTATATGTATGTATATCTATAATTTATTTATTTATTTTTTTTCGTTTTTGTGAACATGTTCGTGTTTTAATAAAAATACAAGCATGTTTAACATACAGATGCCCTTCTTTCATGAAGACAAGAATATAAGTTGGTGTAATACCTGATTCTGATCACTTGAATTGATTGGAATCAGACAGCATTCCCAGTAGTGCTGATTACTTCCACATTTTCGAATTTACATATGAGAGGAGAAAACAGTCCTCTATTCTGCCCAACACCACATGAAAGTGGTTGGTTTTTGGCATCTTATTTGTCCAGCTTCCATACCCGTATCCTTGACAAGAAATACATTGACGGCAAACTCCGTAGCTTGTGAGCTTGTGTGTGCTAGCTTTCTGAGACTCTTACTTTGTTAGCGCAGGCAGGATGGAGGAGCACTTTCATTGTGAATACAGGAACTGTGCGGTTGGTCCTTAGGCTCTTGACGGCAGGTACGGCACGAGACTCTGTTGAAATGAAAAGTGTTTCTCGCCTTCCTGTTGGTCGTTTTTTTCTTCCTACTGAGCTCGCAGCAGCCAGCGTCATCTCACAAGATCCTCGGGTGCCTTAATGTCAATCAAGTGACGTCATAGTGAAGATTTATGATCGCTAATTCTTAGGTCTATTTTTTTCATTGCCTGGCTGGCGACCGAATGGCATAATGTCTGCGATCGACCGGTAGCTCGCGATCGATGCAATGGGCACACCCTAGGCAATCATTTAGCCAACTATTCCTGTCACAATGTGTTCCTATGGCCCCAGCATTCAAGCACATTATTGGCACTGGAATCAGTGGAGGAAGGGCCCGACTTTGTGCCACGTACAGCTGCAACCGCAGGTAGCTCTCCTCTGTTATAATAATAAATTAAGTAATCAAACAAGAATCTAAGTCTTTTGTTATAATTTCTGAAATGCTGGCATGTTTAAATGCAAAAGATTGCAAACCAAATATTACATAATTTTCACATGAAACTCTTAATCTGGCTGTGTGCAGGCTACTGAATGAACACATTTTGTTGTAAATTACACACATTAGATGTATATTGCAGTTAATTAGAGTCACCCACCTCTTCTAATTTTTGGTCATATTGCCTGTTCTTCTTATTCTTCACCTTCTTTCTGATGTTTCCTTTTTATCTCAGCCTGTGTGCGGTTCTCAGAGCACACAGCAGGCTTGCCCACGCTATCCCATTCACTCCTCTTTCGTTTGCTTGAAACACGAGAAAAAAGATCCTCCTACTGAATCGTACCGAAGTGTGATTGGGCAGAGTGTGCAGATCTCAGGCACATGGCTAATTTCAATATATTTTGCATATTTATAAGGGCACACAAACATATGCGGTTGATTCCACGTTGATTAGGATGTAAAAAAGAAATGTACTTGGATTCGTGCGTGTGCACACTTTGATACATCTGAATTTTTCTTCGAGTACGCCATTTTCTGGATTGGAGCGTACACCAATTTTTGTAGGAAATCCACACAACTTTTTAAAAATCAGGCCCCAGGACCTCGGAGTCTCAGTTTTTTATCTGGAAGTCTACAAAGCTTACGAACAGCAGTGTTTCCCACAGAACGGCAATCAATTCATGTCGGCGGGGTCACAGTTGTGGCGTTATCAAGATGATGTCATCGTATAATATTGATGCTAACTTCTTACTATATTGATGCTAACTTCTTATTATTTAGGTCAGTCTGCAGCTCTGCACTCTGTGCTGGACTATGGAATATAGATGTGACGTTCACAAACGAGTCAAGTCTTTTGAACGGCTCTTTCAAGTGAACGATGAGAACCGATTCGCAGTTGCGAGACATTCATTAGAGAGCCATTTTTAATGCACGTGCAGATACAGCATCTCCCAACTGGCATACGGACTAGAAAAAAGAGTCAAAATCAAAGAAAACATTGCAGCATTTGGATTCACTTTATTATTATTTTTTAC
>NC_084571.2:5987500-6102500 GCF_033978685.3 Nerophis lumbriciformis
ACATAACAGGAGGTGGCTCTCATAAAATCTGCTGTGAGCAGTAATCAGTGATGTTAAAAAAAGGCGAACGTTTGAAATGAATGCGCCGCGTTTACTTCAAATGATCAAAATACGTAAACAATAAATGTTATAAATGTGCTTGTTACTACATTACATATATACTTACATCATGTATAAAAAAAAACATCAATGGAGGTGTTTGGATGTGTTTTTAAGGGCCTCATAGGCTGAATAGAGCAGCTTCCATAGGCTCCATTGTAAGCAGAATTTTGATCACATTTATTTAATATTTAGAAAGCATTAAAAATGTGAAGTGAATTATGTTTATATAGCGCTTTTCTCTAGTGACTCAAAGCGCTTTACAGAGTTAAACCCATTATCTAAGTTACACTTAAACCAGTGTGGGTGGGCACTAGGAGCAGGTGGGTAAAGTGTCTTGCCCAAGAACACAACGGCAGTGACTAGGATGGCGGAAGCGGGGATCAAACCTGCAACCCTCAAGTTGCTGGCACAGCCGCTGTACCAACCGAGCCACGCCGCCCGTCGTCATGTTTCTTATGATGATTGTGAAAGATTGGCAAAATTCCAAAATAATGCAGTTCCTATTTATCAATCAATCAATCAATGTTTACTTATATAGCCCTAAATCACAAATGTCTCAAAGGGCTGCACAAGCCACAACGACATCCTCGGTTCAGAGCCCACATAAGGGCAAGGAAAAACTCACAACCCAGTGGGACATCGATGTCTCTTTAAATAGGTCAATAATTCATAACACAATGGATTGATTTTTTTTTTTTTTTGAGCAATGACAATTTAAAAATAATGTCTTAAGTCTCTTGATCAACTTTAGATCAGTTGATTATACATTTTTTTTTTTTTTTTTTTTTAAATATTTGTTTGATTTATGTGTTTTTTGTCAAAGGCAAACACAATAAATGCAGTATTTTCCCCCAGCAAATATTTCAAAGTTGGATATTTGTTGTGAAATAATTGGAGCCTTGTATAGGTCAAATATTCATAACAACATTGATTTTGATTCATTGAGTAATGACAGTTTAAAGTTAAAAAAAAACAGCCTGCATGGCAGCTTTGTGTTATTAAAGTCATCATTGTAACTCTTGTTACATTTCACCTGTTTGCTCTTTCATTCCACTTTTTTTGTAGTATTTTTAGCACTTTGGATACCCCTGCATCAGAAGCACACTGTCCTCCAATTGTTTATGAAAATGTATATGTACCATAAATAATCTGCATATGATCTCCTCCTGCGTCATTCCATCCCATAGAAATATAACACAAATGTATCACTGATGTCTGGAGAGTCACTGTGCCAAAGCTAATCAAAGATTTGTGCTCCCTGACATATTTCACTCCAATGTGTCCACAGGCAGGATGACAAACCAGCCCACGGTCAACCAGTCCAACACAGACAAGCACAAGGCCAGAGACGAAAGCCGGCAAGATGACAACACCGAGGCTGGCTACAAAGATGCTGGTCACTGCAGCCGCAACACTCACAACCTGCTGCTGGGACTCACCGTCATGGGTACGTACTGTCCCGCTGTCACGGCTTCGTCGCCGGGCGGGGAGGAGAATCACAGCAAGGCCTCTACCTGTGTCAGGTGTGGTCATGGGAGCGGTGTTCGGGATGCTGCTGCGCTACATGAAGGTGACGGACAACTCCGTCCTCACCATGGTTTCCTTCCCCGGGGAAATTCTCATGAGGATGCTGAAGATGCTCATCCTGCCTCTCATCATCTCCAGCCTCATTACAGGTGAGTCGCTCAGAGGTGACTTCCTGTTCACGTGAAAGACGACATGTCCCGACGCGTCTCAGGGCTGGCCGGTCTCGACGCTCGCTCCAGCGGCAGGATGGGCAGCAGAGCCATGGTGTACTACATGTCCACCACCATCATCGCAGCCATCCTGGGGGTCATCTTGGTGCTAAGTATCCACCCCGGCAACCCCAAACTGAGGGGGGGCGGAGCTACCATGGGTACCAAAAACCAGGAAGTCAGCAGTCTGGACGCCTTCCTTGATCTGATCCGAAACCTCTTCCCTGAGAACTTGGTGCAGGCTTGTTTCCAGCAGGTAACTTCTACTTCTTGTATTTTGGTGTTTTGTGTGGTGTACTGGATGAGGCTCGGCTCTTCTGCAGCTGCTAATCCCTTTTACATCTGGAACGCTGCTTCCTTATTTACTACAGGATACATCAGCTGGTCAACACTGCTAAGCAGCAGGGCCAGCCGGTGGCATAAACACTGTATGCGCTTGTTTGGCTCCACAACCACAAGGGGGGCCACATAATCATGACCTGGGCTTTTGTAAAGATTGACTATTTTTTTTGTTTCATTTAAAATCAAGGGTGTCCAAACTTTTTCCACTGAGGGCCACACACTGAAAAATTAAAGCATGCGGGGGCGATTATGATGTATTGAATGATTATAAAAATTTTGAAAAATAGGTTTATTATTTTGTTACATCAACGTTAATCTCTAGATTAACTTTAGGTCTATATTTCCATATAAAGTAAAACACGTGTATGTTTCATGCCCTTTCTGTCAAAAACACAAAATATGGAATATATTTTCCCCTTAAAACTGTTCAACTAAATAATAGGTAAATAAATAGGTCAATAATTCATAACACTATTGATTTTAATTCTTTTTTTGGGGGGGGTGTAATGACAGTTTAAAAAAACAAATACACTACAATTATTGGGGATTCAAAGGGGCCTCACTCATAAGTGTTACACTATAAAAAAAGAAATAAATATATATATATATTTTTATTTATTTTATTTATTTTTTTGTCCTGTCCAGCTTCTCAGGCAAATCATATAGTTGATGTAGATGCCCATGTCGGCTGTTCAGATTTACTTTACAAAATAGAAGTGTAGGATACTTCTCTTGTTGCCTTATTTGTATTCGACTTTATTAAATGTATTTATATTATCATTTAGTGCAGCCGGGCCGGAGCAGGAGGGGATAGAAAGAGACAAAAAAGAAGACAGAGGGGGAAATTGTGGGGACAAGACGGGGATTAGACAGAGAAACAAAAACAACAACAGCAAACAACAAGAAGAAGAACAACAACAACAGTAGAGCAACATCGGCAAATACGACATGTACAAATATGATGGTAAAAGTAATAGCAAATAAGCAGTTAGCGAAAATAAAAAGTAATACAGAAATGACAATGAGCATTATTACACTACAAATGGAGCAATTCAAATACCAATAGAAATAGCGCTATTGATAATGAACAATACCAATACATTACCTTTATTATCAACAATACAGTTGTTCAAATGCAACAATACATATACGTAATGATAACTTGAGATACGAAAGAATGCGGAAAAATGGAGGAGGAGAAAGAGAAGCAACCTACATTAACCTTGTAGATTGTTATAGTAACAATAGGTTAAGCTTTGTCCGTGTGCCATGTGTTATACCCAGTTTACCCTAGGGCAACAACGTTAATATATGTTATTATGTTAATATATTTTTAAAATATATATATATATTTTACTTTCAGTCCCAAGATCATTTTCAGATATATCCATGGATTATAAGTTTTTATAATGTATGTTTTTTTGTTTGTTTTATTTCCTTTTTGTCAAAGAAAACTTTTATTTTAATATGTCAAACACACAAAATATGCAATTTTTCCCCAAAAAGTTTTTCAAAGTGGAATTTTTGATGTGAAGTACTTGGAGCCTTGAATGGGTCAATAATAACATAATAGATTTTGATTCAGTATTTTTTGAATAATGACAACTTTAAAGGGAAAAAACAGCCTGCGTGGCAGCTCTGTGTTATTAAAATCAACATTGCAACTTTTTCTCGTTACATTTCACCTGTTTGCCCAATCATCCCACTTTTTTTTTAATACTACTACTACTTAAAAATACATAAAAAATGGCCCTTGGCCCGCACTTTGGACACCCCTGATTTTAATCCATCACTTATAAAAGACAAAGTCATAAAAGTTAAGATAAATTCAAATTTTTCTCTCAAAGTTTACCAATGAGGTTGTTTGAATCCAATTAGGAATATGTAACACTACCTACACCACTTGCAAAAATACAAAATGGTTCATTCCTCCTGGTAGCAGCAAACCCAGCATGGAGCATTTCACTGTTCATTCAACACATGTCATCAAAACTCACATTTATGCATTCACACATAGCACCAACATTTGAGAACCAGGATGAGGTGAACAAAGAAAGTAAAAAAATTGAATAAGTATTTGTGGCAGCATCGGACATAATTATGTGTAAATTACACTTTAGAAACTCATAGCCCATAACTTTGGTGCAATCAAGGACCTTCATTTAAAGCTTGAAACAGAGGCATCATTAGTTTCTAAAACAGGCGATGCCCTAGTAGATGCACCAATAATAATAATTGAAATAATTACATCATATGATTATTATCCACTGATGATAATCCGACATGAATCAGATAATCTCTACCTTATACTATGATCTAAAGGGAATCCTGACAGATTTATTATCTTAAGTGGATAATGATTTTTAAACCTCACATTCTGGCTACTTTAAAATTAATGTGATGACTTTTTGTAAAAAAAGAAGAAAAAAACTAAACTTTTTTGGAAAATAAAACAAAACCAAACAATTAAAGATGGTTTAAGAATATTTTAGGGAGCATTTAACCCCCCCAAATAGGACATACAGTATATATTATAGATTGATAGATAGTACTTTATTGATTCCTTCAGGAGAGTTCCCTCAGGAAAATTAAAAATAATATGACACCACTTGTTCGATTGCTTGATAAAAACACATTATTGATAAAGGCAAAAACATGTAACTATTGTGGTTTCTGGTCGTGGACTGCTCCGTCAACTGTACTTCTTCACGTTGGGAAGACTGACATGTCCGAAATTAGGTCAATGATTAGTTTTTTGGTGCATGTAACCATACTGAGCGTTAGTTTTAAGGTGGGGTGGGGGTACTTCAGGAGACTAATCATAGTAAATCAATAATATTGTTCTATTATGCAAAACCAACTTTTCTTACTTATTGGTACCTGTTTTTGTGTATTTGGGATCCCCATAAGTCGTGAAAATGTGAAATTAAACTATGGAGGCATGGCGGGAATATTTATAAAACAACCTTGTCTTCCTTCATACTGTGTCCAAACAAGTTTGGTAATTGAGACTTGAGGGACGTATTTTGCCTCTGCTATGTCAGCGGTTATCATCTTATATAGTTTAGTAGAGGTTTACTGGAAGAGCCTCGCGCGAGTCTGCCATTTTATTCAGTTGTACGAATAAGTCCCTTTTTTTTCTCCATCCTCTTGTTGTGGGGCAGACTGGCTCGTACATGCACATGCATCCTCCGCTGTTGCCATTTCTAATACAAAGTAGCGTGTAGTTTGAACTTATTCTGTCAGTAGACTCCATATGTAAGCGCTAAAAACTACAACATGGCTGACAGGGAGTAGATGCAGAGCCATGTGAATATGGCATATCCTGAAGAGACGGTCTTTAAAATAAAATGTATGTGAAATTTTGACCCCATATCATGTTATGTAGACCACAAGGAAGTGTTTAAATGTAAAAATTAAAAAAATTAAAAAAAATTTAAAAAAAAACATTTGATCTTTTTAGCCCTAAACCAGATTTAGTTTGTGGCCAGAAATGCCCTGCTAAGCACAAACCGATGTTTCTGCAGAACTGACTAAAGTTTCTTACTATCTAATGACTCTTTCCTTCATGTTCTTGTACACTGGATTTTTTTTTCTCATTTTAATTCCTACCAGGTCCAGACAGTGCTGAAACAGGTGTCAGTAACGGCGCCAAACCAAACAGAGCCCATTGTAGTAAACAGGAAGAAACTGGAGTATAAATGGGGCATGAATGTTCTTGGTGAGTCAAGTCTTGTGTTGATGTCATTTAGATCAAGTATGTTTCTCAGCTGTGGGCCACAGCGGTACTCAGTTGTAATACACTTGTCCACCACTTGTGGCAGTAAGGATAATATCAAACAAACAGGAGAAGTATGGAGTTAAAGTCTTACAGAAGGTTCTTAAAGGGGAAGTGCACCTTTTTTGGAATTTTGCCCAATATTCATAATCCTTATATAAAACGAGAACTAGGATTGTACGTTATACCGGTACTGATAAAGTACCGTGGTACTAATGAGTTTAAAACCGTACTATACTGCTTTTGAAAAATACAGGTATTTTTTTTTTCATCGACATGATGTGGGCCGCGGTGACAATGCTGGCATACAAACTGCGGCGCATGTGTCAACACACACACACACACACACCCACACACACACACACACACACACACACACACACAGCACTTGCAAGCAGAAACAGTGTAAAGACAGAAGATGGAGAATGGACGTATTTTGGCTTTAACGCTAGCAATAAAGGTGGAGCTATTAACACTCAAGCGCTGCCCTGCAAGTGGTGCTTTAAAACATAGCTAGCTGATAGCTACTTAGCGGCTAACGTACCTGTGTAGTATTTTAGCTACTTCTAAATCACTAATCCTCGCCTCCATGGCGACAAATTAAATTAATGTTTCTTACAAATATCATCCCTGCAAGACGAGGAATAGCTAAACATGCTTCACTACACACCATAGGAGGATACTAGAGCTAACTGCTAACAGCAACCTAGCGCTCCTGAATGTAAACAAAAAGGTGGGTGGACACAGGTATTGACTGTAACGATATCAAGTACAAGAGCCGTATGTAGTCGATACTACACAAAGTCTTTTTTCCTTTTTTTTAAATTAATATTATGTTCATTAACTCTGGAAATACCTCCCTGGACACATGACTTTAATTATGACCAATGTATGACCATGTAACCACTTGGTATCGGATCGATACTCAAATTTGTGGTATACATCCATCCATCCATCCATCTTCTTCCGCTTATCCGAGGTCGGGTCGCGGGGGAAGCAGCCTAAGCAGGGAAGCCCAGACTTCCCTCTCCCCAGCCACTTCGTCCAACTCTTCCTGTGGGACCCCGAGGCGTTCCCAGGCCAGCCGGGAGACATAGTCTTCCCAACGTGTCCTGGGTCTTCCCCGCGGCCTCCTACCGGTCGGACGTGCCCTAAACACCTCCCTAGGGAGGCGTTCGGGTGGCATCCTGACCAGATGCTCGAACCACCTCATCTGGCTCCTCTCGATGTGGAGGAGCAGCGGCTTTACTTTGAGCTCCCCCCGGATGGCAGAGCTTCTCACCCTATCTCTAAAGGAGAGCCCCGCCACCCGGCGGAGGAAACTCATTTCGGCCACTTGTTCCCGTGATCTTGTCCTTTCGGTCATAACCCAAAGCTCATGACCATAGGTGAGGATGGGAACGTAGATCGACCGGTAAATTGAGAGCTTTGCCTTCCGGCTCAGCTCCTTCTTCACCACAACGGATCGATACAGTGTCCGCATTACTGAAGACGCCGCACCGATCCGCCTGTCGATCTCACGATCCACTCTTCCCTCACTCGTGAACAAGACTCCGAGGTACTTGAACTCCTCCACTTGGGGCAAGATCTCCTTCCCAACCCGGAGATGGCACTCTACCCTTTTCCGGGCGAGAACCATGGACTCGGACTTGGAGGTGCTGATTCTCATCCCAGTCACTTCACACTGAGCTGCGAACCGATCCAGTGAGAGCTGAAGATCCTGGCCAGATGAAGCCATCAGGACCACATCATTTGCAAAAAGCAGAGACCTAATCCTGCAGCCACCAAACCGGATCCCCTCAACGCCTTGACTGCGCCTAGAAATTCTGTCCATAAAAGTTATGAACAGAATCGGTCACAAAGGGCAGCCTTGGCGGAGTCCAACCCTCACTGGAAACGTGTCCGACTTACTGCCGGCAATGCGGACCAAGCTCTGGCACTGATCATACAGGGAGCGGACTGCCACAATCAGACAGTCCGATACCCCATACTCTCTGAGCACTCCCCACAGGACTTCCCGAGGGACACGGTCGAATGCCTTCTCCAAGTCCACAAAACACATGTAGACTGGTTGGGCAAACTCCCATGCACCCTCAAGGACCCTGCCGAGAGTATAGAGCTGGTCCACAGTTCCACGACCAGGACGAAAACCACACTGTTCCTCCTGAATCCGAGGTTCGACTATCCGGCGTAGCCTCCTCTCCAGTACACCTGAATAGACCTTACCGTGAAGGCTGAGGAGTGTGATCCCACGATAGTTAGAACACACCCTTTGGTGTTTTTGTGGTATCATCCAAAAAAAACTAATGTAAACAATCCAAACAACAGAACAATAAGTGCTTAATACATTTTAACAGAAGTGTAGAGGGAGCATTTTTAAAACAGAAAGTGAACAGATATTAACAGTAAATGAAGAAATAGATTAATAATCCATTTTCTACCGCTTGTCCGTCATAATTTTGACAAAATAATACAATGGGAAATAATACCTTATGTTACTACATACGTCAGAGGCCACTTAGGATCCTGGAAGATCCTTTGCAACCAAGTGAAGTTGTCTAGAATGTTTGCTATTTTATTTAAGGACAAAATTGTTATTTGATTGCAATAAGAAACATATATATATATATATATATATATGTATATATATATGTATGTATGTATATATGTATATATGTATATATATATATATATATATATATATATATATATATATATATATATATATATATATATGTATATACATATATATATATATATATGTATATACAGTATATACATATATATATATATATATATGTATATACAGTATATTCATATATATATATATATATACATACATACATACACAAATATATATATATATACATACATACACATATATATATACATACATACACATATATATATATATACATACATACACATATATATATATATATATACACACATATATATACATACACATATATATATATATGTATGTATGTGTGTATATATATATATATACTGTATATATATATATATATATGTGTGTATATATATATATATATATATATATATATATATATATATATATATATATATATATATATATATGTCTTAATAAGGTTATCCAAAAAATAGTGCTCGATACCGTAGTAGAGCGCAATATATGTATGTGTGGGAAAAAAATCACAAGACTATTTCATCTCTACAGGCCTGTTTCATGAGAGGGGTTCCCTCAATCATCAGGAGATTTTAATGGGAGCATTCACATACCATGGTTTATATAGGGCACAGAGTGGGTGGGTACAGGCTGGCGTAGGGGCGTGGTGATTGGCTCATGTGTTACCTAGGAGGTGTTTCCGTCTGTGGCGGCATGCTGTTACAATTTCGCTGCGCTTGTTGAGGGATGACAGGTCTGGACGGTAAATAATAAACAGTTTCTCTTTCAAGCATAGGTTGCATCTTTTATTACCACTATTGTAAGGTGTGCTGGATGCAAGAATTTGCCATGTTATTGAATATTCAACATTATTGTCTTTGAGGTCCCAAATGTGTTTGCTGAGTTCTGTGGTATTCCGCAGGTTTTGGTTCCTGAAAGAAGCCTTGTGATTGTTCCATCTGGTTTTGAACTCTCCCTCGGTTAATCCTACATATGTGTCGGATGTGTTAATGTCCTTGCGTGTTACCTTAGATTGGTAGACAACTGATGTTTGTAAGCACCCCCCGTTGAGAGGGCAATCAGGTTTCTTTCGACAGTTGCAGCCTTTGTTGGTTTTGGGGTCGCTCTGTCCGGGGGCCGACGGCTCATTTGCAATTGTTTTGTTGTGGTTTGAGATAATTTGTCGTATATTGTTCATACAGCTGTAGCTCAATTTAATGTTGTTCTTGTTGAATACTTTTCTTAGGGTGTTGTCTTTGGGAAAGTGTTTGTCAATCAGATTGAGGAATTTGTGTCCAATGTTAGTTGAGACGTTTTTGCTGTATGGGGGGTTGTACCAGATGATGTCGTTTCGTTTTCTGTTCTTTTTTGGTTGGTTTCCTGGCGTGGGTTCATAGGTGAGGGTGAAATTGTATCCGCTTTCATCAAGGGCTTTTTGGTACGGGGGGGTTGCTTGGTCAAATTCAGCTTTGCTAGATGACAGCATCGATAGCCTTTTATTAATTCCGGTAGGTATTCTTTTCGTGGTGGTGGGTGGGTGGTTGCTGTCATGGTGCACGTATTGGAGTGTTGTGTTGGGTTTCGTGAATGGTTGGTAGCTGTTATTTCTCAGGTTGAAAGTGACGTCAAGGAAGTTGACGGTTTGCTTGTTGGCTTCAATCGTGATCCGTAGGCCGTTCTCTTTGAAAATTTGGCATATGCGCTTCTTGGTATTCTCGCTGCTCCTTGGCGAGGCGCGACACACTGCCAGTCCGTCATCACGGTAAATACCAAGGTTCAGATTGAGGCTAGCGAGCTGGGAGAGGAGGAAACTCCCAACGAGTTCACACGTTTCTGCTCCGTCAAAACTTCCCATAGTGACGTCAAATGTTGCATTGTTCTTTTTTTGCCATGGTGTACTGTTGTGGATGAGAATGGAGTTTTTTGCGTGGATGATGATGTTTCTTTCGTTACCTGTGATTGAGTCGTAGTCTGAGGCGAAGTCTAGTGCTTGAGTCAGTAGGTCTTGCGTGATGGAAGGGTAAAATTCTTCGATATCAAAGGAGATAAAGTTGTGCTGTTGTTTGTCTTGGATGTTGTTGAACCATTTGATTACTGCTGCTGTATTTCTCCATTGGTTGAGTGGTGTTTTGTCCTTGATTTTTGTGTTGACTCTGTCCAGGATTATTTTGCTGATTTTTCCTATTTCAGATTTAGTTGGGTTTATTAGTCGGCATGTTGGGTTATTTGCGAAGTTGGGTTTGTGGTCCTTCAATGTGATGAAGGCTTCCTTGTTGGCTGTGGCGTTCACCCTGTTCTCAATGTCCAGTTCAGCCGCGATCCTTTTATTTTCCAGGTGGATGTTCTGTAAGGTGTTGGGTTGTGCTTTTTTGTATGATTTGGTGGTCGGAGGGGCTGTAGGCGCAAACTGGCAGCCACGCTTCCGTCAGTCTACCCCAGGGCAGCTGTGGCTACGAAAGTAGCTTACTACCACCAAGTGTGAATGAATGATGGGTTCTCGCTTATCTGTGAAGTGCTTTGAATGTCTAGAATTGCGCTATATAAATCTTATCCATTATTATTATTATTATTATTATTATTATTATTATTATTATTATTATTATTATGATACGTTTAATGTATCATAAGATTTTATGTTAAAATAAAGCCAATAATGAAATTTTTTGTGGTTTCCTTCATTTAGAAAAGTATCAAAATATCGAAATACATTTTTGTACCGATACCAAAATATTGGCATCAGGACAACCCTAACAAGAACACAAATGTTTTTTGGGGGGGGTTTTTGCATTCTAAATCGTAAATAAACACTAGCAAAAGTCAGCTAACAATGGAGCCAATGGGAGTCGCTCTATTCCGCTTTTAAAGTGCTCTAACAAACATCAAAACACTGCCATCCTCATTTTATATACACAGTGTTATGTATGTAATGTAGTAACATTCATAATTACATGTAATATTTACCTATTTTGCTCATTTTAATTATATGTGTCGTATTAATTTCACAGACCCATCACAACATTGGCTTTTCCTTCAACAACAACACTACTAATCATGACAGCAATCAAATACTACTCTGGGACAAATGATGATCCAGAAACTTATATTTTTGAGCCTGGACATAAGGACGATGATTTACAAGTTTTAAAGCTGTGTGCTAAACAGATCCAGCTTTAGTGAAACCCTGAGCATCATGTAACAGTATTGCTAAGTGATAAACAAGATGTACCAACTCTGAAAATAATAAAACAATCATTTACTGTACACTTACTGGGGAGGTGTTCAGAGCGCGTCCGACAGGTAGAAGACCACGGGGAAGACCTAAGATACGGTGGAGGGACTATGTCTCTCAACTGACCTGGGAACGCCTTGGAATCCCCCGGTAAGGGTTGGATGAAGTGGCTGTGGAGAGAGAAGTCTGGGCTTCTTTGCTTAGGCTGCTGCCCCCGCGACCCGACTCTGGATAAGCGGTAGAAGATGGATGGATTGATGGACTTACTGTACAATGTCTGCTCTCACTGGGGTGGCGACTTATGGGGTGTTTATATAAATCTCCATTTAGATCAAGGGTTAATCATAATATCACAAAGGGTTTAAAAAAAAAAAAGGTGGTCGCAAAAGAGTGTTTTTTGCAATTTCCGGGTCTAATTTGGATGTCAAAGTTGACCAACGTTTCAGTTTAAGTCCACAACGTAATACTATTCAAGTGAGAGGTATGATTTATAATCTCGAATTAACTTTCACCAACTCAGAGGCGATGCAGCAACTAAATATGTCAAAATAGCAGCATAAGCTAGTTAGCTATCTGTGCGCCGCTAAAAATAGCTTGTGTGTGTTAGCGCTTATAATAACTACATCGCTAATACTTGGTTAATATTAAGGTTACGACATGTAAATGGAGTACTGTTGGCAGGTTTGGATGTTTTTTAGAGGGTGTTAGAGGCAGAATAGAGTACTCCCATTAGATGCATTTTTTGTCACCTTGTATTTGCCGTATTTTGCGAATTAGAATGCATAAAAAAAAGAAAAACATATTTGTTGTTGTTTTATATAAGGACTGTGAATGATCGGCAAAATAAAGTGCAGTTCCCATTTGAGCATAAAAATTATGACTTTCATTGGCACTTTAATTTCATAGACAGTTTTGTTAAACATATTTGAGATAGGCTCCAGCGCCCCCCGCGACCCCGAAGGGAATAAGCGGTAGAAAATGGATGGATGGATGGATGGATATTATAATTTAGTTTATTTTAGCACAAAATAATTGTATGCATATTTATTTTTCGTCAGTTATTTTTGTGTCCCTTCTCATGCAATATAATTGGTGAGTACTTATTTTTCTAATCAGCCTGACCTAACCCTAATTATTATGTGTTAAATTCATAATATTTTTGGGGATTAACTCATGGTTTGATATCATTTGACAAGGTTGTAAACTGTAAATTGGTAATATAGAATTACTGAATACAAGATTACTAATTCAGTGTAATTATTTGAGTGTGTCCCGGGCCCCTCTGTAGTGGAAAAGTTGGGCCCCGTGGTGAAAAAGATCGTGAACACACACATGAATCAAATATTGTCATCAAGTTTGAATAACTTTGCGTTCATCTTCCTCCAGGCTTGATTGGCTTCTTCATCACCTTTGGCATCTGCATGAGCAGGATGGGCGAGCGCGGGAAAATCATGTGTGACTTCTTCAACATCCTGAACGAGATCATCATGACGATGGTCTCTATGATCATGTGGTGAGTGTCTCGTCTTTTCCCAGCGCCACGCTTGTGTGCGCGCGAGTCTGCAAACGTGCGCACAAAGTGTGTCTGTTTTCGCTCTTACGGGTCAGCGGCTGCCTTATTATGACACTGTGGAGAAAGCGCACACGGCGGCCGCTGACAGTGATGGAGAAGGCCAAGGCTGCACTTGAGACACAGTGTGGGAACAAGCAGCGGCGGGCGCTCCGATAGGACAGGAAGTCTGTGGGAGAAAGCGTGTCATTGAAGGACGTGGACAGATGGGATGAGACGCCTTTCCCCCGGAGCGTGCTGGAGTCTGTGGTATGCAGGGGAGTAGCAGGAGCCGGCGCCCGGAACAATGTTGAGTTCTCCCACAAGAGAAGACAAGGAACATCCCCTGAATGTAATGAAGACTCTGGAAGGGCGGGACGGAGAGGAACGCGGAAGGATTCTAAGCTCAAAGCTTCTATTAGGACCCTCCTTTTAACAGGGTAGAGTCCTCCCTGATTCTTTTGTTTTAAGGCTGTGTAATACAGGGGTGTCCAAAAGGCGGCCAGCAGCTAATTTTTTTCTAAAAATACTATTATTACTTTCTTTTAAACATCAAAAAGTGGAATAAAGAGCAAACAGGTGAAATATAATGAGGAAAAGGTTGCAGTGTTGACTCTAATAGCACAAAGCTGTCATGCAGTTTTTTTTACTTTAAAACTGTCATTGCTCCAAAATTATTTTAAATCAATGTTATCTATTATTGACTTATTCAAGGCTCGAATTACTTCACATAAAATATTTCATTTTGAATTTTATTTTGGAGAAAGTATTGCATATGTTGTGTGTTTGCCATATAAAAAACTAAGTTTACTTTGACAAAAAGGGCATAAAAAAACAAACAAAAACATAATGATAATAAAAACCTATAATCGATGGATGGATCTGAAGTTGATCGAGAGACTTTAGTGTTGAAAGTATAAAAACAAAAATGTATGAATTATTTTCAACATTTTTATGAGTACCGTAGGTCCCTTTTGGATCCTCAAGAATTTTACTGGGATTTTTTTGTTTGTTATTGCTCATAAAATAATAATGAAAAAAGTCAATGGTGTTATGAATTATTTACCTATTTAGGTCTCAATTACTTCTCATCAAATATTCCACTTAAAAAAATGTTTGGGGTAAGTATTGCATATTCTGTTTTTTTGCCATGAAAAATGTAACAATTGTTGTTGTTTTTTACTTTAAATCGACAAATAGACCTAAAGTTGATCTACAGATTTAAATGTTTAATAATAATGTGTGTATATATGTGTATATATATACACATATACATTCATCCATCCATTTTCTACCGCTTATTCCCTTCGGGGTCGCGGGGGGCACTGGAGCCTATCTCAGCTACAATCGGGCGGAAGGCGGGGTACACCCTGGACAAGTCGCCACCTCATCGCAGGGCCAACACAGATAGACAAGACAACATTCACACTCACATTCACACACTAGGGCCAATTTAGTGTTGCCAATCAGCCTATCCCCAGGTGCATGTCTTTGGAGGTGGGAGGAAGCCGGAGTACCCGGAGGGAACCCACGCAGTCACGGGGAGAACATGCAAACTCCACACAGAAAGATCCCGAGGCCGGGATTGAACTCACGAGTACTCAGGACCTTCGTATTGTGAGGCAGACGCACTAACCCCTCTTCCACCGTGCTGTACACATATACAGAATATATATATATTATTTTATTATTTCTTTTATGTATATATATATATATATATATATATATATATATATATGTCTTAATAAGGTTATCCAAAAAATAGTGCTCGATACCGTAGTAGAGCGCAATATATGTATGTGTGGGGAAAAAAATCACAAGACTATTTCATCTCTACAGGCCTGTTTCATGAGGGGGGGTACCCTCAATCATCAGGAGATTTTAATGGGAGCATTCGCATACCATGGTTTATATAGGGCACAGAGTGGGTGGGTACAGGCTGGCCTAGGGGCGTGGTGATTGGCTCATGTGTTACCTAGGAGGTGTTTCCGTCTATGGCGGCATGTTGTTACAATTTCGCTGCGCTTGTTGAGGGATGACAGGTCTGGACGGTAAATAATAAACAGTTTCTCTTTCAAGCATAGGTTGCATCTTTTATTACCACTATTGTAAGGTGTGCTGGATGCAAGAATTTGCCATGTTATTGAATATTCAACATTATTGTCTTTGAGGTCCCAAATGTGTTTGCTGAGTTCTGTGGTATTTCGCAGGTTTTTGTTCCTGAAAGAAGCCTTGTGATTGTTCCATCTGGTTTTGAATTCTCCCTCGGTTAATCCTACATATGTGTCGGATGTGTTAATGTCCTTGCGTATTACCTTAGATTGGTAGACAACTGATGTTTGTAAGCACCCCCCGTTGAGAGGGCAATCAGGTTTCTTTCGACAGTTACATCCTTTGTTGGTTTTGGAGTCGCTCTGTCTGGGGGCCGACGGCTCATTTGCAATTGTTTTGTTGTGGTTTGAGATGATTTGTCGTATATTGTTCATGCAGCTGTAGCTCAATTTAATGTTGTTCTTGTTGAATACTTTTCTTAGGGTGTTGTCTTTGGGAAAGTGTTTGTCAATCAGATTGAGGAATTTGTGTCCAATGTTCGTTGAGACGTTTTTGCTGTATGGGGGGTTGTACCAGATGATGTCGTTTCGTTTTCTGTTCTTTTTTGGCTGGTTTCCTGGCGTGGGTTCATAGGTGAGGGTGAAATTGTATCCGCTTTCATCAAGGGCTTTTTGGTACGGGGGGGTTGCTTGGTCAAATTCAGCTTTGCTAGATGACAGCATCGATAGCCTTTTATTGATTTATTGATTGATTTATTGACCAAGCAACCCCCCCGTACCAAAAAGCCCTTGATGAAAGCGGATACAATTTCACCCTCACCTATGAACCCACGCCAGGAAACCAGCCAAAAAAGAACAGAAAACGAAACGACATCATCTGGTACAACCCCCCATACAGCAAAAACGTCTCAACGAACATTGGACACAAATTCCTCAATCTGATTGACAAACACTTTCCCAAAGACAACACCCTAAGAAAAGTATTCAACAAGAACAACATTAAATTGAGCTACAGCTGCATGAACAATATACGACAAATCATCTCAAACCACAACAAAACAATTGCAAATGAGCCGTCGGCCCCCAGACAGAGCGACTCCAAAACCAACAAAGGATGTAACTGTCGAAAGAAACCTGATTGCCCTCTCAACGGGGGGTGCTTACAAACATCAGTTGTCTACCAATCTAAGGTAATACGCAAGGACATTAACACATCCGACACATATGTAGGATTAACCGAGGGAGAATTCAAAACCAGATGGAACAATCACAAGGCTTCTTTCAGGAACAAAAACCTGCAAAATACCACAGAACTCAGCAAACACATTTGGGACCTCAAAGACAATAATGTTGAATATTCAATAACATGGCAAATTCTTGCATCCAGCACACCTTACAATAGTGGTAATAAAAGATGCAACCTATGCTTGAAAGAGAAACTGTTTATTATTTACCGTCCAGACCTGTCATCCCTCAACAAGCGCAGCAAAATTGTAACAACATGCCGCCATAGACGGAAACACCTCCTAGGTAACACATGAGCCAATCACCACGCCCCTAGGCCAGCCTGTACCCACCCACTCTGTGCCCTATATAAACCATGGTATGCGAATGCTCCCATTAAAATCTCCTGATGATTGAGGGTACCCCCCCTCATGAAACAGGCCTGTAGAGATGAAATAGTCTTGTGATTTTTTTCCCACACATACATATATTGCGCTCTACTACGGTATCGAGCACTATTTTTTGGATAACCTTATTAAGACATATACTCCGCTCCAAATTGACATTTGTTGAGCACTGTACGACGATCAGAAATGGAAAAATTCAACATCGACTACTCCACGAAGAACATTCCCATACCCGCGCAGAATGACTACAAGCTAAGGCTCATAGAAAAGACGGAACACTTCCTAAGAAGGATGCGGTGGAAAGCACATTTTTTCCTCCACCCTGAAACAAAAGGAATGCAAAAGGAAACTTACGGATTCAAATCTACCAAGAACCCACCCACAGTTGAGGAACTAAAGAATTTTGAGAACGACATGCTCAAAATGATACAATCAGTCAAATTCAAGCCAATCCGCAACCCACTCCTCACCAAGCTGAAAAATGACAAGGAGCGCATCAAGAAAGTAAACAACCTCATCATAGCTGCCGATAAAACCACAAACTTCTACAGAATGGACATACCAGAACACCACACCTTACTGGACAGAAGCATCACCAAATCATACAAAAAAGCGCAACCCAACACCTTACAGAACATCCACCTGGAAAATAAAAGGATCGCGGCTGAACTGGACATTGAGGACAGGGTGGACGCCACAGCCAACAAGGAAGCCTTCATCACATTGAAGGACCACAAACCCAACTTCGCAAATAACCCAACATGCCGACTAATAAACCCAACTAAATCTGAAATAGGAAAAATCAGCAAAATAATCCTGGACAGAGTCAACACAAAAATCAAGGACAAAACACCACTCAACCAATGGAGAAATACAGCAGCAGTAATCAAATGGTTCAACAACATCCAAGACAAACAACAGCACAACTTTATCTCCTTTGATATCGAGGAATTTTACCCTTCCATCACGCAAGACCTACTGACTCAAGCACTAGACTTCGCCTCAGACTACGACTCAATCACAGGCAACGAAAGAAACATCATCATCCACGCAAAAAACTCCATTCTCATCCACAACAGTACACCATGGCAAAAAAAGAACAATGCAACATTTGACGTCACTATGGGAAGTTTTGACGGAGCAGAAACGTGTGAACTCGTTGGGAGTTTCCTTCTCTCCCAGCTCGCTAGCCTCAATCTGAACCTTGGTATTTACCGTGATGACGGACTGGCAGTGTGTCGCGCCTCGCCAAGGAGCAGCGAGAATACCAAGAAGGGCATATGCCAAATTTTCAAAGAGAACGGCCTACGGATCACGATTGAAGCCAACAAGCAAACCGTCAACTTCCTTGACGTCACTTTCAACCTGAGAAATAACAGCTACCAACCATTCACGAAACCCAACACAACACTCCAATACGTGCACCATGACAGCAACCACCCACCCACCACCACGAAAAGAATACCTACCGGAATCAATAAAAGGCTATCGATGCTGTCATCTAGCAAAGCTGAATTTGACCAAGCAACCCCCCCGTACCAAAAAGCCCTTGATGAAAGCGGATACAATTTCACCCTCACCTATGAACCCACGCCAGGAAACCAGCCAAAAAAGAACAGAAAACGAAACGACATCATCTGGTACAACCCCCCATACAGCAAAAACGTCTCAACGAACATTGGACACAAATTCCTCAATCTGATTGACAAACACTTTCCCAAAGACAACACCCTAAGAAAAGTATTCAACAAGAACAACATTAAATTGAGCTACAGCTGCATGAACAATATACGACAAATCATCTCAAACCACAACAAAACAATTGCAAATGAGCCGTCGGCCCCCAGACAGAGCGACTCCAAAACCAACAAAGGATGTAACTGTCGAAAGAAACCTGATTGCCCCCTCAACGGGGGGTGCTTACAAACATCAGTTGTCTACCAATCTAAGGTAATACGCAAGGACATTAACACATCCGACACATATGTAGGATTAACCGAGGGTGAATTCAAAACCAGATGGAACAATCACAAGGCTTCTTTCAGGAACAAAAACCTGCGAAATACCACAGAACTCAGCAAACACATTTGGGACCTCAAAGACAATAATGTTGAATATTCAATAACATGGCAAATTCTTGCATCCAGCACACCTTACAATAGTGGTAATAAAAGATGCAACCTATGCTTGAAAGAGAAACTGTTTATTATTTACCGTCCAGACCTGTCATCCCTCAACAAGCGCAGCGAAATTGTAACAACATGCCGCCATAGACGGAAACACCTCCTAGGTAACACATGAGCCAATCACCACGCCCCTAGGCCAGCCTGTACCCACCCACTCTGTGCCCTATATAAACCATGGTATGCGAATGCTCCCATTAAAATCTCCTGATGATTGAGGGTACCCCCCCTCATGAAACAGGCCTGTAGAGATGAAATAGTCTTGTGATTTTTTTCCCACACATACATATATATATATATATATATATATATATATATATATATAGTGTGTGTCTATATGAATATATCCATCCATCCATCCATTTTCTATCGCTTATTGCCTTCGGGGTCGCGGGGGGCGCTGGAGCCTATCTCAGCTACAATCGAGCGGAAGGCGGGGTACACCCTGGACAAGTCGCCACCTCATCGCAGGGCCAACACAGATAGACAGACAACATTCGCACACTAGGGCCAATTTAGTGTTGCCAATCAACCTATCCCCAGGTGCATGTCTTTGGAGGTGGGAGGAAGCCGGAGTACCCGGAGGGAACCCACGCAGTCACTGGGAGAACATGCAAACTCCACACAGAAAGATCCTGAGGCCGGGATTGAACTCACGAGTACTCAGGACCTTCGTATTGTGAGGCAGACGCACTAACCCCTCTGCCACCGTGCTGCCCTATATGAATAAATATGTCACTTATTTTTAACGGTTCCCCAAGACCAAACGTTAAAAAAAATCTCTATATTGTACTGGTTTTGAAAATTAAAAATATATAAATGACCTCCGCACGCTTTAATTAGAGGGAAAAGTTTGGACACCCCTGGTGAGAGACGACTAAAACTGAAGTACTGAAATTTATTGTACAAAAAAGGAGTAAGAAAAACAGTCGAGATACCAGCAGAGAGAGAATGAACCGAGCTATCAAAAGTTCAAAACAGTCTCTAAAAATAGTCGCCCGTCTTTCATGCTTTTGTCCACCTCAGAATCGAAACTGAAAGTTAACTTGACGTGTGTGCCAAGCACACACACCTTCTTTACAACCCTCAAGGTTGGTAGTAATAATAATATATGTGTGTGAGAGCGCCTCAATGAAAGCTCATCATGTGTGTACATCTCCTTAGAACGAAAGCCCAAAAATTCCTTTAACACTTGACAGGAGCCTGGATCGTCACACACAGCAAAAGTGGAGAGCCTGTAACTGTGGATGGTAAAAAAAAAAAAAACCCAAGTCCATCCTCATGTGCAGCTGGCCAGCAGGGAAACTGCATTTTCGGGTCGCTCGGGCCGTATAAACACATTATTCCGCAGCCAGCTAAACACAGAGTCCAGTGTATACAAAGAACACGCATCATACTAGGAAGTCATCCATCACGACCAGCACGTGGCACGTTCCGGAAAACAACTGGGACTGCACACCGCTATCGGCGCACAGCTGACCTGAGACCTGCCCCGCATAGGAACAGCTTCCTCTGGAAAGAAGCTGTTCCTCAGTCTGGTGGTCCTACTTTGGATGCTCTGCTACTTCTGAGCAGCTTTCAACGCCCTTTGCAGTGCCTTCCTCTCCATGCCACGTTGTGATGCTGGCGCTGAGGGTGCTCGTCACCACACATCTGTAGAAGCTCCTTACACATTTGATCGGGGAAAAAAGTTGCTAAAATTCCCTTTGTCTTCATCTCCCAGGTACTCTCCCATCGGCATCGCCTCTCTGATCGCGGGGAAGATCGCCGCCATCGGTGACCTGGAGGTGGTGGCCAGGCAGCTGGGCATGTACATGGTGACCGTCATGGTGGGCCTGATGATCCACGGCGGCTTGATCCTTCCTGCCATATTTTTCGGAATCACCCGAAAAAGCCCCTTTACCTTCTACTCTGGAATCTTCCAGGCTTGGATCACGGCGCTGGGCACGGCCAGCAGGTAAGACGAGGACGCGTGATGTACTTTGCGGAAGAAACAAAGTGGGGTAGACGGATGACGACTCCATGTCTGACACGATTCCAGGCGGCAGTTTGGGATTATTGAAGCAGCCAAACGGGCCTTACTTGTACGGCGTTTGGCTTTGCTGAGGCCAACTGTTATTTTGGCACATTGCTGTGGCTCTAGTCAAAAATGGGTAATCCTATCAACGTTTCCTCTAATTATATTATGACCCAGCTTAACCGGCCCGGGAATCAAATTCCTCTAATACACACGGAGGATTGCAACTGCGGCTGGCACCAGCTGTCAGTGGGAGACTCGCTCCACTCAAATTTCCGCATTATTCTGTCTCCTTGCCAACCTCGCCCCCTATTCCCTACCTCACCTCTCCGCCGCCGCATGTCGCCACCTGTCTACCTATTTGGTGTCCTCCTTCAGGCGTCTCAATGTTACCCTTCCGCTTCCAGCGCCGGGACCTTGCCGGTCACATTCCGCTGCCTGGAGGAGAATCTCAAGATCGACAAGCGCGTCACTCGCTTCGTGCTGCCCATCGGCGCCACCATCAACATGGACGGCACTGCCCTGTACGAGGCCGTGGCGGCCATCTTTATCGCCCAGATGAACGACATCGCGCTGGACGGCGGGCAGATCGTCACCGTCAGGTCAGGAGGGAGCGGCGTGCTCCTCAACGTGTTCTTACTCTCTACACATAAGCACATTTTCACCAGGATGTGGAGAATTAAAGCGAATAATAAACGCAGCCACTAGATGACCAAAGCGGCCAGCCGTCTGAAAGCACTCTTTACTCGAAAAAGTTGGCTAATTAATTTACTAAATCTACGACTTATTTACAAAAGGTAAAGCTGTGGGTGTCATGATCCAATATTGTTATCAGATATCGGGGCGGCGTGGCGGTGTTGGGGGAGTGGCCATGCCAGCAACGTGAGGGTTCCTGGTTCGATCCCCACCTTCTACCAACCTCGTCACGTCAGTTGTGTCCTTGAGCAAGACACTTCACCCTTGCTCCTGATGGGTCGTGGTTAGGGCCTTGCATGGCAGCTCCCGCCATCAGTGTGTGAATGTGTGTGAGAATGTGGAAATAGTGTCAAAGCGCTTTGAGCACCTTGAAGGCAGAAAAGCGCTATACAAGTGCAACCCATTTACCATTCATATATATGTGCTTGCGTATGAAATGTGTCATGTGCGATACAAGCAGTGTTGCAACGTGTTTACTCGTGCAAAGCCAGGTAACATCTAAATGTCCACACACTTTCTTCTGTTTTACTAAAGTGATTTATAAAAGGTAAATACGCTCGGCTATTAGTTAGCAGCCACGCACAAAATAGCAAACCAGCTAGACATATGTAATAATCACTGAACAATAAGGCGGCGCAAAACAGCGCATTTGTCAATATAAACAAGTGTCAAATAATCATAGTTGCATAATACTTACACATACAAAGTCTCCAAGGTAGAAAGTGTGTTATAAAGTATCCAGTAACAAACGTGTCCGCATTATTCAACTTACTGCGTCATGAGCTTAACTTCATGAAATATTGTGACCACCAGTTGTCCCCCAAAAAAACAATTATCACTCCACTTCAACTTGAATACAGCATAAGTCCATTTCAGATGGTTAATAAAGAATAGGTTAGTGTTTTTCATACCTACCATTGTTCTCTGTTAGACTCATTTCACTTGATCAAACCTTTTTTAACATCCCACACTACAGGATTCGCCGATGCATCGTGATTAGTACGTGGGCGATTTGTGAATCGATGAACAAAGGGCCAAACCTAGTTTATTTACATATATTAAATAAAGATTGATTGATTGATTGAGACTTTTATTATTAGATTGCACAGTACAGTACATATTCTGTACAATTGACCACTAAATGCTAACAGCCGAATAAGTTTTTCAACCTGTTTAAGTCGTGTTCCACGTTAATCAATTCAAAGTAATAGACCATTCTAAAATGCAGCATTATTGCTAATTTTGTCTGAACGTTAGTTCGAGGTTTGCTTCTAACTAACCATAGAAGAACCATTAGCTAACATTATTTTAACTGTGTTAGCTGGGTTTGCACGGGCACACAGACGAGGGAGGACGAGAGGATAAGCTATGCTAGTCTCGGCTGTGACGACCGGGTTGCATCGTGATGCGGGGTTTGTTCTCCCAGGAATGCAGACGGGCTTCGGACATAGCGTGCAGGTAGAAATTATTTATTTAAGAAATAAATCGTACGGGAACAAACAAAAACGTGCTCATAGCACGGAAGGCAAAAACCAAAGGGGGCTAGCGTGGGAGCTAGCAAGCAAAAGAGCCTAGCGTGGAAGCTAGCAGGAATCAAAATTGTCGTAGTCTATTGCATAAAGCAAATTAGGAAGCCAGGCCGAGTGAGGCCAGGGTCTAGACTAAATAGCCCTCTGATTAGTGCCCGAGCAACAGGTGAGCGTCCCGAACACTAACCAGAGGCAGGTGAGTACAATCTGCCGTCATGGCAACTGAAACAAACAAACTCAAGAGGTGCTGAAAACAAAAGTGACTTGAAAACGTAAACAGACTATGATCCGGGCAGCGGATCATAACAGCGGCGATAAGCTAGCTTCAGTGTGAAGTAGTTAAACGAGGAAAGAGTAATTAGGTTGTACACTTCAATAGAAAGCTAATATGAACCGTGTTACAGCAGAGAGTGAGCAGCTAAGAAGAGGAAGTTAGCAAGTAGATTAATAAATCAGGAGAGACAATAATAGCCACACAGTACGGCAACACGTCTGTCAGCCATAGATATGAATGAGATGACACACATCTTTGAGCCGCACGTTTATGGCAACTGCGGCCAAAGTGTCTGAACATTCTGTGGTTTTAGAAGGCACAAAAATTAAATGAAGGATGCCTGCATTCCAAGTAGGAACTTTTATTGATTTAATTACTAAGCAGGCAGCACGTATCTAGTACTATCTAGTAGTTTGTGTGTGTGTGTGTGTGTGTGTGTGTGTGTGCGTGTGTGTGCGTGTGTGTGTGTGTGTGTGTGTGTGTGTGTGTGTGTTTTACATTTGCATATAATAGAGTCCTGGTGGGGGTCTGCTGGGAATTTCTCCTCTCTGTGTTTTGTCACCAGGGCTTTGTTTGTCTGCGGTTTGTTAGCCTCACACGCTGTAATATCAGCTTTTCCCTGCCCGTCGCATCTGTCTGCAGTTAAAAGGCGCTTTTTAAAAAAATATGCCGCCTTTCATCTTCCCCAAGTCCGCACCGTGACCATGGCGGGAGGTCACACACTCTCTTAATTGTTTGGCCAAAGTTCGATCACCCAACGAGTCGTTGCACGCGGGCAGGCTTGATGTGCGCCCACGAGCGTGTGACCGCTCGGCTGGAGGCGACTCTTCATTTCTGAGGTTTGAGCGTGATTGCAAACATCCATCTTGCGACAGGCTTGTTGTGGCGAGGGCGACAAATGATGCTCAGTTGTGTGCAAGTATTTGATCAATGGCTGTGTGGCCACCAACCTCTAAATACTGTATTGTCTCTTGTCATAAATATGCAAAACAGATGTAGCAATATGTTCACAATGCGTGTCTCAGTAGCCACTTTAAGAAAATACCAAAGCATTTTTCGTGTGATTAAAAAGTCTAAGAAAGATTATTTTTACCACTGCAGGACTCAACATATTATTACTCAATAAGGGAAAGTAGTAATGGTAATATGAGCATGAACAATAATGCTCACAGGCTAGCAAAGATATTGACATTTTAGGCAGGAAAACTTGTGAGGTATGTTTTAGCGACATCTGCTGGTTGTTGCAAAGTAGTGAAAAATCAATTCACATCCAAATCGCGATTCTCATTTATTACAATTCCAAATCGATCCAAAAAGGTCAATCTTTTTTTAAAAGGAAGTTTTCACGCCATCTCCGCTGTTACTCGCCGCACGTGTACGGCCGAAAGAGGAGCTTTCGTAAGCTCTAAACCAGGGGTCTTCGATGTTGTCCAGACCAAGGACCCACAAACTGATGGAGCGGGGACCCCTCACTTATCTTGTCAAAAATATTTTTATAATGAACTGGTTATAAAGGTATTTTGTTATTGTGCCATACAAAGATATTCCAATAAAATGCTCCTAATAGCTAACTGGCACACTAATTGCTAACTGGCAACAGGCATGCTAATCGCTAACTGACAATTAGAGCGTTAGTCATTAGCTGGCAAATAGCGCGCTAATCACAAGCTGGCAACTGGCACACTAATTGCGAGCTGACCAGTAGAGCGTCAATCACTAGCTGGCAACTAGAGCGATAATCGCTAGCTGGCATCTAGAGCACTAATCGATAGCAGGCACCTAGTGCGCACATAATCACTGCTAGCATTTAGAGGGCTAATTGCTAGCTGGCAATTAGCGCGTTAGTTCCTAGATTGCAATTAGAGTGTTAATTGCTAGCTGGCAACTGGCACACTAATTGCTAGCTGGCAACTAGAGAGCTAATTGCTAGCTGGCAATTAGCGCGTTAGTTCCTAGATTGCAATTAGAGTGTTAATTGCTAGCTGGCCACTGGCACACTAATTGCTAGCTGGCAACTAGAGAGCTAATTGCTAGCTGGCAACTACAGCGCTAGTTGCTAGCTGGCAATTAGAGTGTTAATTGCAAGATTGCAATTAGAGTGTTAATTGCTATCTGGCAACTGGCACACTAATTGCTAGCTGGCAACTAGAGAGCTAATTGCTAGCTGGCAACTACAGCGCTAGTTGCTAGCTGGCAATTAGAGTGTTAATTGCTAGATTGCAATTAGAGTGTTAATTGCTATCTGGCAACTGGCACACTAATTGCTAGCTGGCAACTAGAGAGCTAATTGCTGGCTAGCAACTACAGCGCTAGTTGCTAGCTGGCAACTAGAGCACTAATTGCTTGCAGGCAATTAGAGCGCTAATTGCTAGCTGGCAACTAGAGTACTAACTGCTTGCTGGCAATTGACACACTTTTTGCTACAGTAGGAAGAGGATTCATATGGCCCCATTCGTCATGGTTTACCTGACACATGAAAAGTGACGAATTGGGGGCGTGCACTATCCACTTTAGTGTTGAATAGCTTAAACGTGCAATTCCAACTTTGACCGCAGCATCAGTTACTACCGTACTTTTCGGAGTATAAGTCCCAGCAGAGACAAAGATATTGGAGACTAGTGTTCCAATTAACGTTGTTATATACCGGCGTAACGATGTTACTTTGTATTACCGTATTTTTTGTAGTATAAGTCGCTCCGGAGTATAAGTCGCACCCGCCGAAAATGCATAATAAAGAAGGAAAAAAACATATATAAGTCGCACTGGAGTATAAGTCGCATTTTTTGGGGAAATGTATTTGATAAAACCCAACACCAAGAATAGACATTTGAAAGTCAATTTAAAATAAATAAAGAATAGTGAACAACAGGCTGAATAAGTGTACGTTATATGAGGCATAAATAACCAACTGGTATGTTAACGTAACATATTATGGTAAGAGTCATTCAAATAACTATAACATATAGAACATGCTATACGTTTACCAAACAATCTGTCACTCCTAATCGCTAAATCCCATGAAATCTTATACGTCTCGTTTCTTATGTGAATGAGCTAAATAATATTGTTTGATATTTTACAGTAATGTGTTAATAATTACACACATAAATCGCTCCTGAGTATAAGTCGCACCCCCAGCCAAACTGTGAAAAAAACTGTGACTTATAGTCCGAAAAATACAATATGTAGAGTGGCGCTTAACATAATTTTTTTCAGCAGACTGCTTTGCAAAATGATTAATGACCCCTCTTCCTCTCAAGCGAGGTTCATGCAGGAATGGGGCCCTATGATCCCTTCCCTACTGTAGCTGGCTACTGGCACGCTAATTACTAGCTGGCAACTAGAGAGCAAATCGTTAGCTATCTTGAATGTTAGCATGTATACAATAATGTAGTTTTTTTATTTCTTAAAAGTGCAAAGGTGTCGATTTATAAAGAACACTAGTGTGTTGGATCAATGTTGATGTGTATTTAAATCTATTTATAATTCTGGAAAAATAATGTACATGAAAATGTCCAACCAACTAAATATTTTACGACCCCCCCCCTGCAGTACTTCCGCGGACCCCTGGGGGTCACGGACCCCTTGTTGAAGATCTTTGCTCTAATCTGTTTTTAAAAGGTTTTAATTAGGACTGCCAAATGATTAAAATATTTAATCACAATGAATCACATTTTGTCTGTAGTTAACTCATAGTTAATCATGATTAATCGCAGTTATTATTTTATTTCTTTAGTAAGATAGATCATTTTCAAGTTTTTAATACTATTCCCATGGGACTGAATAATGAGTTTCCTTTTTGAAAAAGTTTTTTTTTTATTAAACATGATGCTTTTATAACCAGCTCAACACAAAATGGACACTCTTTTACACATGTACACAAACACACCTACTTTCTCACACATTTACCACGTCTGACAACTGAGCTGCAAGTTTTTTACCGTAAAATCTGTTTTTATTTTTACAGTGTACAATTTGATGGCTAACTTGCTTTGAAATCATAAGACAAGCAGGCGTTTAAGTATTTATTTTTATTTCAACAAAAAAATGTTTAGGATGTATGACAATATTTGTTGCGTTATTAGATAATAGTAAAGTTTAAATTATTTTACTGTGATCTGCTTGTTTTATTGGTGAAAAAACTTTCGCTCAATGTGCAATATTCGTGTTAAGATTTTTTGTCCATACCAGGAATGTCCTAAGTGCAGCCCGTTGCTAAATTTTTTTACGTCATCATTCTAATATTAACATCCTAGCTTATTTGCTAATTTTTTCGGGTTTACACCTCAGCATCAAATATTTTGTTCCTTGACGAATGATACCTGTTAGCATGTTAACGTTAATATGATAGCTTGTTTTTGTGCTAGTTTTGTAGGTATAGACCTCAGTCATATTTTGGTGCTTAATGCATGCTAACGTTAGCATGCTAGCATTTTGAAAAAATAATTCAGGTTCACACCTCAGTAATATATTTTGGTACTTGACGCATGTTACAGTTAGCATTTTGGCATGCTAACAAACGTTTTACATTAATTTAGAAGGATACACTAGGGGTGTAACGATATATCGATTTCTGTACCCAAATTTCAAGTATATCGATCTGTGCTCTGCAAGTTTGCCTTCCAATAAATAGGTATTGATCCAAGGTTGTTTTTAAAAGCAATCAATGTTATCGATACTAGAAAAAGGAAAACATTGGTTTCTAGAACGGCAGACTTTATTTGAAGTTCAGCACTTTTTAATAATACAGATTTCAAAGGCTAAGTCTATTTGCCGTCTGTGGTGTCATCAAAACAAAAACAGTCATGTAATATCTGTGACATGTGTGACTGTGGGCAGCACAGTGGAACAGGGGTTAGTGCATGTGCCTTACAATACGAAGGTCCTGAGTAGTCTTGGGTTCAATCCCGGGCTCGGGATCTTTCTGTGTGGAGTTTGCATGTTCTCCCCGTGACTGCGTGGGTTCCCTCCGGGTACTCCGGCTTCCTCCCACCACCAAAAACATGCACCTGGGGATGGTGAACTGAGTCTCGCGACAGTTGGGGTGTTTCTGCGCTGAGTGTCTAAACATGAGTTGTGGCGAACAGTAGCTCCTGTATATGTGTGTTTTGACTCCCTGAGTTCAAGATTAGATTAGATTATTCAAGATTAGACAAACATTGTACAGAAACAGAACAGGAACGATGTTGGGTCGCCACTTACGGCGCCCCATAAAAGGCGGGAAAGAGGTAGACGCTGGGGGGATGAGAAAAAAAAAGTCAATCTCAGGCTGGGCTCCTATGGGGAGAAGGGGCACAGACTGGGGAAGAGGAAAAAACTTGATAACTGATAAGGACATACTGTATACACTTGTTGACACAGAAACAGGATGGTAGGGGGTTATCCGGTCCGAAGCTGCCATTGATTAATTGAGAAGTTTATTGACATCTTAAAGAATTGAATCAATGTAATGCTTTAACAAGGCAAATAGACGGCACAAAAAGCCAAAAGGCTTGTTTCCATTGTGGTCCATTAAATATTCATCACATTTGATACATTCAATAATAAAATATATATAACCTGCAACATGTATATAGAAAAATTACGTTAAAATTTTTTATAAAGTATGTACATATACAAAGTATACATGTCAGGTGATTTGAAAAACAATATATACAAAAAATGGGGGGGCGGGGGGGTTATATACACACTATGTACATGACTATGCACATATTGACTCCAAGAGTGTGCAAAACAGAATGACACTACAACCACATATAAACCTGTTTGATGCTTCGAAGAGTTGCTGGGGATTAATTTTGGTTCAGATCAGGTAGAGGTTGAGCTGAGCCATGATTTTATGGCAGTTTTAAAATTTAGTAAGGAAGTTCGAATTTTAAGGTCTGTTGGTAGTGCATTCCACTGTGTGGTGGCAAAATTAGTAGAATGCATTTTTTCCCATGAGAGTCTTGAATTTGGGGGGGACGAGGTCTGAGGAACTCCCTCGCGTGTACTACCTGTGAGCATCACTTACTCTGGTGAAATAGTTCGACAGGTACTTGGGGGACAGTTTCTCTGAGTATTTTGAATACCAAGCACATTGCAATTTGGTGTACTCATCGGCATGCTCATCCGGTCTCCCCTAGAGGGGGGTGTCATCCACATATGCGGTCCTCTCCAAGGTTTCTCATAGTTATTCACATCGACGTCCCATTGGGGTTGTGAGTTTTTCCTTGCCCTTATGTGGGCTCTGTACCGCAGATGTCGTTGTGGCTTGTGCAGCCCTTTGAGACACTTGTGATTTAGGTCTATATAAATAAACATTGATTGATTTATTGATTGATTGATACTCTTTCCTCAACTCTAAGCCATCCTAATTTGGTAGAGTGGGCTTGAGTTAGGTGAGTCCTGTATGGGAGGTTGAGCAGGAGTCTCACCAGCTTGTTTTGGGAAGTTTGCCAGCCACTAGGGGCGCTCCTCCGTTGTCCGTCATACCACGTGGGGTGAAGCGGTGGCAAAGACATGGAGTGGGACTGTGTGTGCATATGTAGCCATGGTCCATAGTGTGTGTGTTAAGTCTGTAGGCCTGGAGTCGCCCTGCAGGCGGTGGCAAAGGAACAGAGTTATCTTTTCAGGTGTTGTTTACAAGGAAGGAGTTAGTTTCGTCTTCGCCGCACTGTCCTTAAGGG
Source organism: Nerophis lumbriciformis (assembly GCF_033978685.3). Classification (NCBI taxonomy): domain Eukaryota; kingdom Metazoa; phylum Chordata; class Actinopteri; order Syngnathiformes; family Syngnathidae; genus Nerophis; species Nerophis lumbriciformis. The sequence goes on from NC_084571.2 coordinate 6,017,933, forward strand.
GAATTCTGGAGTAACGATCTTGAGAACAATCGAGATTAGAAAAAAAATTAGTGTTTAAGCGAGCAAAAACAAATGTAAACTTTTTACTCTCCAATTCATTGTGCAGGGCAGACTGTATTCAAAATGTTGCCTTGAGTTTGACACCTGTGCTTTCAGATAACGCTGTCCTCTCCCCTCACAGTATGACCGCCACACTGGCCAGCGTGGGTGCGGCCAGCATTCCCAGCGCGGGACTGGTCACCATGCTGCTGATCCTGACGGCGGTCGGCCTTCCCACGCAGGACATCAGTCTGCTCATCGCTGTCGACTGGCTGCTGTGAGTCAGGTGTCTGCGGAGTGGGCGGGGCATAGCTGGGGTTGTGGGGGCATGCGAGCTCCAAGCTCGTAGCGCGCCACTGAAACTTTTTGTCCGCTCAGTGACAGAATGCGTACTTCCATCAACGTGGTCGGCGACTCGTTCGGCGCCGGTATCGTGGACTACTTGTCCAAAGCGGAGCTCAACGAGATCGACGCGGCCGAAATGCGAATGCTCCCGACGGAGGAGGAGCTGGATTTCATCCCGCCGCCGCCGATCCTCACTGAGTTGGATCTGGCGGATCCGCTCAGGCCGCCCGAGCTTCCGCCCCGCTCCCCTCGCCCCCCTAAACAAAACCACCACGGCCACGTTCTCTCCCAGTCCCATTCCGTCACGTACTCGCCGTCCCGCTCTGTCCGCTCTCCGTCGCCGCACTCCATCCGCTCTCCCTCCCCGCGCTCCGTCTGCTCTCACTCCCCGCGACCTTTCCGCACCCACTCTCCTCGCCTCCTCCGCAGGACGGAGCCGGGCTACTGTGCCCTGCCCAGCCATGACAACCAGGTACGAGTCCCTTTTGTCTCTCTGATGCTTCCGAATACCAGCCTGACTCTTGATTTGTTTGTTTGACTTGACAAGACAACACAAATGTGAAATGTAACGTCGTAAACGCCCGAAGCTCATACTGTAACTTCTCGTCCTCAGATCCCCGCCATTCCTCGCTGCTACCGGGAAAGAGAGCGGGAACGCGATCGGCTGCATCGAGAGAGCGAGACGGAAGAAGAGGAGGAAAGAGAGCGGGTCCTTGGAGAAATAAGCGACGGCGAGGAGAGCGACGACACGGCCTACGACCGGCGGCATGCCATCCAGCCCTGTGACCTGCCGTGAGTCCGCCGCTCCACTAGAGGGCCTCGCTGGAATTCTGTCTCTTTAATTGGAAATGTTAAAATAATTTTAGTAGGGCCACTAAAACAGTATACGTCATTTTCTCTCCCCCACAGTCTGTAAGCCAACCTAAAACACTCCTTTCGTTAAAGCCTCGTGTCCACTAAAAAAAAAAACTGGACTGGACGTTTGGTGGAAACTTGGCTTCTTGTATGAGAACTAAGGATGGGTACCGGATTCAGTACTTTTTTTTCAGAATTCTCTCAGCACTACTGGGTACGGATTCATGTCAAATCAAATGGCACCATTTTTCGATACCTTTGTTAATCGGTTGCAGACTCCAGCACTTGGCGGGCAAACAGTAATGTTGTCATTTTCCATACCAACAAAGCAAGCATGCATGATAGAAAGCCCTTTTAAAAATGCACTAGCTCGATGTTCATTTAAATTGGATATGCCATATATATGCTACTGATTAGCATCTATAGGCCTTTTCCCACCAAAAGTTCAGAAACTTTAAGTTCCTGGAACTAAAGGTTCCTGTAGAATTGTGTGGTTTCCACCACATTTCATAGTTCAGGTAGTTTTATTCAAATCAGTCTGATGTATGGATCAAGGGTACAGTATAGTTCCAAATCGATATAATGTATATAAACAAACACTGGTAGGTCATATTTATTTTACTAAAATGTAAGTAAATGAAATACAAAGAAATAATATACAAAATATATGATTTAAAAGCAAAGTGTACGGGATTTTACATAAAGTCAGGCTTTTGTCCGCAGTGTCCAACAGTCAGAAAGTCGTTCCCTCAGTAAATGATGAATTCATGACGGTCAGGCGATTCCTTATGTTCTATTCCAGCTGTAAATAACAATATACAGTACATATAATAAATGTCAGTGTTTATCTTCTGCCAACAACCTAAACGCATTAGATTTAGTGTTAGCATTAGCATTGGGTTCACTTGGGTGAGGCTAATAACTACACAAATGGCATGCCACTATCTGTGTTTCCATTGCAGTTTTTCGCTAAATAAAAGCAATATTGCTAGGGCTGCAACAACTAATCGATTAAATCGATTTAAATCGATTTTAAAAATAGTTGGCGATTAATTTAGTCATCGATTCGTTGGATCTATGCTATGCGCATGCGCAGAGGCTACTTTTTTTTTAATATAAACCTTTATTTATAAACTGCAACATTTACAAACAGCTGAGAAACAATAATCAAAATAAGTATGGTGCCATAAAATACTGGAAAGGATAGAAATGTAGTTTGTCTCTTTTATCCGATTATTAATCGATTAATCGAAGTAATAATCGACAGATTAATCGATTATCAAATTAGTTGTTAGTTGCAGCCCTAGATATTTCTAAAATTTCGACAAGGAAGATGTTTCCATTAAAGGGTGTTTTGCCTCATGAGCCTTAATTCTCGTAAAATCTCATCCCGCGAGACTCCACTTTAAGGAAGATATTGCAGCCACCGTTGTTGCGGTGATGTCAAAAGAAGACGAAGGCAGCAGATGATGACACGAAGGCAACGTCCTTACAACCCCCTTGACATTGTCCGAGCATGTGGGTCTCTCAGAGCCTGCGGGTCAGCCTCTATTCCCGGGAAAGGATCCGCGAGACGGCCCGGTGTGGCGGTGTCGCATTGCTCTCCCTGGCCGACCGATCGAAAGCGTGACCAAGACGACCCGTCTGCCCTAGATGTCCTGCATGGGCGCGAAAGTGTTTCCATCATTTGCGAAACACTTTAATATAAAAACCACCTTATGAAAGTGCAAAAATGTTTTAGTGATATTTGAAAAGTAAGTTTCGCGCATCGGACGTTTTTTCACAGGACACATTTCCTGTGTTGTTGTTTCCGGATGATGAGATGCTGCTCCGTTATTGACTTAAGTAAAGTCTGAATGTCATTAAAACAGTTAGCTCCATCTTTTGACATTTCTTCCACTCCCGTCCTTGCACTCTACACCGCTACAACAAAGATGGCGGGGAGAAGATGCTGCCGAAGATGAGCCACGTAAATAAGACCGCCCACAAAACGGCTCATCCAGAAGCGACTGTCAGAAAGCGGCTTGAAGATGATCTGTAAAACATAATCTATGCAACATTTTGACCAAATAACCACCATTACATGTTATGTAGACCACAAGAAAGTGTTTACATTTAGAAAAAAACTAATGATAATATGACGCCTTTAATGCGCCCTGTAATCCAGTGCACCAAATATATGAAAAAAGATCAAAAATAGACCACTAATTGGCAGTGCGCCTTATAATCCGGTGCGCCCTATGGTCCGGAAAATACGATAAGCTATTCGGAGGTCAGCAAAATCCACGCTGCAATGTGTTTCCACATCACACTTTCAAGCCCTATAAACACTTTTGTAGAATTTGACAGAAGACAAGACTGGCACATTTAACTGAGTGGCAAAGACTACTTCCTGACTACGGAAACACACCAAGGACAAACTGAATTGAATGCATGCTTGCAACCAGGCCACACAGTTATCAGCTCGTTCTTAAATGTTACTGATTTTGTTGGATTTTTTAAAAAAAAGATAATTTATTTACACAATAATAGCGAAAATTGGTACCGTTATAAATACCCAGGTACCAGGAATTGGCACCGTAGGGTTTAACTGTGAAAGGTACCCATCCCTATTGAGAACTGAGCAGCTTTCAACACAAAAATGTTATTTTCTTCCCTCCCAACTCTCCCACGCCCTCTTTTCACTTATCAGCAGTCACACAATCTATTTGTGAAGAGTTGCAAAATTCTTCTTACTGCACTTCCTTTTTATTTGTGTTTTTTGTGTTCGCCGTCTGAGGCGATGAGTCACTGTTGCTGAAATGCACCAGATGCTGTTTCCATTCCTGTTGTTTGTTTCGTGCACTTTTATTCTCCTTTATCGTGTTGATCTGTAAAGAGAAATCACCTCCCACGACCCGCTGAACGCCTTTCATTGCAAGTCAACGTCATCCCCCCACCCCCCAACATGGCGTTGCAGGTCTAGCTGGTGTCTACATGGCTGTAATAAAACCCTGCAGATCTTTGAAGACAAATGGCGTTTTATTTTGTGTTCCGCTACCCCGTGTGGGAGGATTTGCTCTCCAAAGGGGTCAGGGTTCACTCGCTAAAGACGAGGGAGGAGGAAGAAATCCCGTAGACAAAGAAATTACTGGACGGCCACGTGGCAATATACACACGGAGACACGCACACCCGCGCCGCCGTTTGCCATTGATGAGAGAAAGATCCGCAGATATCAACACACTTAATCCTCTCAAAGAAGAGTTAGAGATGCGAGGGCGGCAGATGGCCAGAAAGACGTCAATCCTTTTCATTCTTCCCAGACAGCAGAAGAGCACTGAGGATGATTGCGTTGACTCGTGTGTGTGTGTGGGTCGCCAGCGAGGAGGTCAGAGGTGACGTGCGGCAGGACGTGTTGACGATGTGCTGACGCATGCCGCAATTTATGATGACGCCGCGCTAATCTCTCCTGTGGCACGTCACCGTGACGACGCGCACACACAGGTGGCAGGAACGCCGTCATTGTTTGGTTGCGTGTCGGATTTGATATGATAGAAATATATATTTAACTAATATTGAAAGGGACAGTCAACTCTATGTAACTTTATGCTGAACAACAGGGAACTCTGCTGGCCCGCACGGTAGTTACATGACTGTGGTGCATCAGGTATGTGTTGGAAGCAACACACCTTGCCAACAGTCCTAACTTCATAGTAGGGGTGTCCATCTCTGTGCATCTAACGATCCATTCCGGTTCCTTGGGTTACTATTCGATTCAGAATCGATTTTTGATTCAACACATTTCTCAATTCAAACCGATTCTCGCAATTTAGTATAAAAGTTACAATGAAAATTTTTCAAAACAGGTTACGGGTTATAGAAGCTCCTTATGGTTGCAAAAGACGTCTTTTTAAGAATATATATCTTTTTTTTTTTTTACGTTTTTTGTATTTTATGTATATATATATATATATATATATGTCTGTGTCTGTGTCTGTGTGTGTGTGTGTGTGTGTGTATATATATAGTTAAAGTTAAAGTACCAATGATTGTCACACACACTAGGTGTGGTGAAATGTGTCCTCTGCATTTGACCCATCCCCTTGATCACCCCCTGGGAGGTGAGGGGAGCAGTGGGCAGCAGCGGTGCCGAGCCCAGGAATCATTTTTGGTGATTTAACCCCCAATTCCAACCCTTGACGCTGAGTGCCAAGCAGGGAGGTAATGGGTCCCATTTTTTTATAGTAGTAGTATATATATATATATATATATATATATATATATATATATATATATATATATATATATATACACATGTGTGTGGTGTGTATATATACACTATATTTCCAAAAGTATTTGGCCACCTGTCTTGACTTTCATATAAACTTGAAGTGCCATCCCATTCCTAACCCATAGGGTTCAATATGATGTCGGTCCACCTATTGCAGCTTCAACTCTTCTGGGAAGGCTGTCCACAAGGTTGTGGAGTGTGTTTATAGGAATTTTCGACCATTCTTCCAAAAGCGCATTGTTGAGGTCACACACTGATGTTGGTCGAAAAGGCCTGGCTCTCAGTCTCTGTTCTAATTCATCCCAAAAGTGTTCTTTCGGGTTCAGGTCAGGACTCCGTGCAGGCCAGTCAAGTTCATCTATACCAGACTCTGTCATCCATGTCTTTATGGACCGTGCTTTGTGCACTAGTGCACAGTCATGTTGGAAGAGGAAGGGGCCTGTTCCAAACTGTTCCCACAAGGTTGGGAGCATGGAGTTGTCCAAAATGTTTTGGTATCATGGAGCATTCAAAGTTCCTTTCAAGGAACTAAGGGGCAAAGCCCAACTCCTGAAAAACAACCCCACACCATAATTCCTCCTCCACCAAATTGGTAAAATAGGAATCACGATTCGGATGTGACAAAAATGTTTGTGCACCCCTACTAATTGGATATACCTTTTAAATGCTACCAATTAGCATTAGCGATTTTACATGCCGATTTTAACACCTCCAAATGTGTTAATAAAAACTACAACGAAGATGCACGTTACAATCAAACAGTTGCTCTGTAATAAGTACAATACTTGCAGTATTAACACTTTGTAGGACTCGACAAAAGACAATACTGAGGATGACTGATGAAGATTAAGGGGCTAAAGATGATTTAAAGGGAGTGCATGTGTAATGGAGGCCAGCAAGTGTGGCTGGGCCATGTGTGCGTTGGTAAACCTCACACCTTTTAAGAGCTTGGGCTTTTAGCTCAGGAGCTAGCACGCCAGTCTCTCATGCTGGATGACCCAGGTTCCGGTCTCGGACGGAACAGATAGCAGGGACTTGGTGGGACTTCAGGGCCTCTCTAGCCGCTCTTAGGGTGAAGGGCCCTTGACAAACAAGCTACTGATTGAGCCAATCAATGGTGACCTCTCTCTGTGGTGCGTCCTGACCAGGGTGTGTTACCATAGTTACAAGGCACGCTACAGCAAAATTAATTAATCAATAAATAAATTGTTGACCGGCCCATCTGAGAAAACTCCCTGTGCTTTTAAGGACGAAGGTCCTTAAGAAAGAAGTACTGGTCTAATGATCATAAAACTTCAAAGGATATCTCTATTTCATGTACCCAAGCATGTTGTAGCACAACCAATAAGGGCGCCACTCATGCCATTTTAATCAATCAAAATTGCCTCTTCATCACTAGTGTCTCAGAGAGCTTTCCAAACCACAAGGACATCCTCTTATCTGGCAAGGACATTTGTTCTCCTGTGGAAAGAACAAAGCAGCCATGCCACAGAACACACCACATGATAAAGGCGTGTGGTGTTAGCTTCACTCAGGAACCTCTTTGAAAGGAAACCATTCTCATCTGCCTTCATGGCAGCTGCATCCTTTAGGCCATGGGAATTTCTGTGTAAATACAAAGACTTGAATGTAACACCTGATATGCCTTTAATAACTCAAGTACAGGATCAAAGTACTACATGCCCTCCGCATAATGAGAACCTGACTGTATTTATTTATTTATTCATTTATATCCTCATTACCGGTAAACTGAAGGGTTATGTACGGGTACTTGGTCAAAATTCCTGGTTGAGCCTGTTGATTAATTCCAGCAATGCTGTCCCCCACCCCGCCACCCCCACCCCCCCGAAACCTCATCGTGCCTGCTTAAGGGTACCCATCCGAATATTTGAGAAGCCCTGCATTAATCAGAGAACATGGCAGGGAATTCAGTACCGTCTTATGTGCAAACAATGGTGTCCGTTTAAAACTTCAATACCTACAGTATATTCCCTATTTTATAATCATTTTCACAGGGATCTGAGCCCAGGATGTCGTCGTGGCTTGTGCAGCCCTTTGCATACTTGCCAACCTTGAGACCTCCGATTTCGGGAGGTGGGGGGCGTGGTTGGGGTGGGGGTGGGGGGACGTGGTTAAGAGGGGAGGAGCATATTTACAGCTAGAATTCACCGAGTCAAGTATTTCATATATATATATATATATATATATATATATATATATATATATATATATATATATATATATATATATATATATATGAAATACTTGACTTTCAGTGAATTCTAGCTATATATATATATTTATTTTATTATATATATATGTATATATATATAAGAGAAATATTTGAATTTCAGTGTTCATTTATTTACACATATACACACACATAACACTCATCTACTCATTGTTGAGTTAAGGGTTGAATTGTCCATCCTTGTTCTATTCTCTGTCACTAATGTTCTAACCATGCTGAACACCCTCTCTGATGATGCATTGTGCTTCGTCTCCTTTTGTGTGCGCAGTTGTGTACTGCACTCTTTAAAAGCCGTAGATGTTATTGTCACATATGCATGTACAGTAGATGGCAGTATTGTGCTGTTTAAGAGTGTCACAACATTGCTGTTTACGGCAGACGAACTGCTTTACGGTAGACGAAAACGTGACTGCTGTTGTTGTGTGTTGTTAACGCGCTGGGAGGACGTTAATGAAACTGCCTAACAATAAACCCACATAAGAGACCAAGAACTCGCCCTCGATCATTCTACAGTTATAACGTGATTGGGCAGGCACGCTGTTTATATTGTGGGAAAGCGGACGTGAAAACAGGCTGTCGACACGTCACTCAGGTCCGCCTGAATTTCAGGAGATTTTCGGGAGGTTTTCGGGAGAGGCACTGAATTTCGGGAGTCTCCCGGAAAATCCGGGAGGGTTGACAAGTATGGCCCTTTGAGACACTTGTGATTAAGGGCTATATAAATAAACTTTGATTGATTGATTGATTGATTGAACTGTATTTATTAGCTTTTGTAAATAGTAAAAATACTTTATGGACACCTTGTACTTTATGCTATCAGGCCCAAAATGTATTTTGATACTTTTTAAAATAAAGGGGACCACAAAGAAAATGTAATTATTGGCTTTATTTTAACAGAAAATCTTAAAATACAACAAATGTGCGTTTCTTACTGCAATCAAAGAACAATTTTGGCATCAAATAAGATAGTAAACATTAGGGGTGTGGGAAAAAATCGATTCGAATTCGAATCGCGATTCTCACGTTGTGCGATTCAGAATCGATTCTCATTTTAAAAAAATCGATTTTTTTTTTTTTTTTGATTTTTTTTCTTAATTAATCAATCCAACAAAATAATACACAGCAATACCATAAAAATTAAATCCAATTCCAAAACCAAACCCGACCCAGCAACACTCAGAACTGCAATAAACAGAGCAATTGAGAGGAGAGACAAACACGACACAGAACAAACCAAAAGTAGTGAAACAAAAAATAATATTATCAACAACAGTATCAATATTAGTTACAATTTCAACATAGCAGTGATTAAAAATCCCTCATTGACATTATCATTAGACATTTATAAAAATAAAAATAAATGAACAATAGTGTCACAGTGGCTTACACTTGCATCGCATCTCATAAGCTTGACAACACACTGTGTCCAATATTTTCACAAAGATAAAATAAGTCATATTTTTGGTTCATTTAATAGTTAAAACAAATTTACATTATTGCAATCAGTTGATAAAACATTGTCCTTTACAATTATAAAAGCTTTTTACAAAAATCTACTACTCTGCTTGCATGTCAGCAGACTGGGGTAGATCCTGCTGAAATCCTATGTATTGAATGAATAGAGAATCGTTTTGAATCGGGAGAAAAATCGTTTTTGAATCGCGAATCGTGTTGAATTGAAAAAAAAAAAAAGATTTTTAATCGAATCGTGACCCCAAGAATCGATATTGAATCAAATCGTGGGACACCCAAAGATTCACAGCCCTAGTAAACATACTAAACAACTTCTCTTTTATTAGTAAGTAAGCAAACAGGTTACACTGGCTCCTAATTTCGCTGCTGAGGTATGCAGTAACATATTGTATCATTTCCCATTATATTATTTTGTCATAATTATGAGAGACAAGCGGTAGAAAATGGATTATTGATCTAATTGTCAGTGATGGGCAGTAACAAGCAGAGGTGGGACCAAGTCATTGTTTTGCAAGTCACAAGTAAGTCTCAAGTCTTTGCCCTCAAGTCCGAGTCAAGTCCCGAGTCAAGACAGGCAAGCCCCGAGTCAAGTCCAAAGTCAAGACTGGAAAGTCTCAAGTCAAGTCCTAAGTCCTGCATTTTCAGTTTCGAGTCCTTTCAAGTCCTTTTAACCACAGACTAATATATTAACACAGATTGTGTATGCTTTTCAAACGCTGTATTTATTTATTAAAACAAGTGCATTTTAAATTGCAGGAAAGAAAATTGTGCTGACATTGCACTTTATAATAGCACTATTAACCAGTCATTTTAAACATTAACTCATTCTTTTACAGAACAAACACATTGAAAAATAAAGTGCAAATGTACTTATTTGTACAAAAGTGTTAACATTGAAAAAACATGACATATACGTGAACATAACAAAAAAGTTGTACTTTTTATATGTCAGGGCCCTATGCTGCATTGCATTTGCAAAAGACCAAATTAGCCAAGAGTCTGTCAGTCATTTGTGCACGATGGGGGCGTAGTATGATGCCACCATGGCTGAAAACTCGCTCCACTGGAGCACTGGAGGCAGGCACTGCCAAGACTCTCATGGCCACTCGGAACAGTGAAGGAAGAGTCTTCATGTTCAATGCCCAGAACAAAAGGGGGGAGAGAGTTGTTTTGGGTTGGTGCACTACTTGTAAGTGTATCTTGTGTTTTTTATGTTGATTTAATTAAAAAAAGGAAAGAAAAAAAAATTATTTCTTGTGCGGCCCGATACCAATCGATCCACGGACCAGTACCGGGCCGCGGCCCGGTGGTTGGGGACCACTGAGGTAAACAACCAACAGTATGTCAGAAAGCTAGCTAAAACGGTACACATATTCATAATATAGTATACATTTTAACTGACCTTTATTTTACTATTTTTGTCTTTTTTTAGGTGGCTAAAATACGCGGTGCTGCTGACCGCCGTCTAACGTTACGTGTGATATATTGACTAACGTAACCCTGCTTAAAAAAAATCACTGAACAAAAAGTATGAATAAGGTAGTGAACTGCAACAGATTCCCGTGTTTGCAATAACGTTATAACGTTAGCAGTGAGTTTACAGCCTCACTGATTTAACTACACAGCAAATAAAAGTCACGTTACTTAGCCAATAAACGTTATCTTACATTCAAAACTTGTATGTCTTAATAAGGTTATCCAAAAAATAGTGCTCGATACCGTAGTAGAGCGCAATATATGTATGTGTGGGGAAAAAAATCACAAGACTACTTCATCTCTACAGGCCTGTTTCATGAGGGGTTCCCTCAATCATCAGGAAATCTCCTGATGATTGAGGGAACCCCTCATGAAACAGGCCTGTAGAGATGAAGTAGTCTTGTGATTTTTTTCCCACACATACATATATATATATATATATATATATATATATATATATATATATATATATATATATATATATATATATATATATATATATATATATATATAATATAAATATATATTTATAGCTAGAATTCACTGAAAGTCAAGTATTTCTTATATATATGTATATATATCCATCCATCCATCCATCCATCCATCCATTTTCTACCGCTTATTCCCTTCGGGGTCGCGGGGATATATATATATATATATATATATATATATATATATATATATATATATATATATATATATATATATATATATATATATATATATGAAATACTTGACTTGGTGAATTCTAGCTGTAAATATACTCCTCCCCTCTTAACCACGCCCCCGCCCCAAACACGCCCCCCGCCCCCACCCTCCACCCCCCGAAATTGGAGGTCTCAAAGTTGGCAAGTATGAAATGGACTGTGAATCCAGGCTAAAAAAAAATATGGAGAACAATGAGAACATCTATACATACGGAGAACATTTATGATGATTGGTTGGTGTTCGTATGATGAGTCACAATTGGCTAAGGTTAGCGCGAAACATTACGGACTGGCCAATCAGAGGCAAGATAAGGCGGGTCATCGAAACTAGTAAGCAAAATCACAACAGACACACACTCATGTCACATGACTACGAGGGAGTCAGAGACAGAGGGACGCTTCAAGATGACGACTCAAAAAAAAAAAAAGAAACATACTTAAAAATGGCAGAGGAATTCTCTCCCACAGATTACATGTTTCCTTTAATAATTTAGACGACTTGCAGGAAACCCACAATAATGGCCATATTTAGACAAATGTATGCGTTAAGAGAAAACAATGCCCAAAACCTTAGTTTTTAGTTTTTTACTCTGTAAACCAAAATCATAACTGCGCTCTTCATCTAAGATAGGGGTATCAAACTCATTTTAGCTTAGGGGCCACATAGAGGAAAATCTATTCCCAAGTAGGCCGGACTGGTAAAATCATGTCATGATAACTTAAAAATAAAGACAACTTCAGATTGTTTTATTTGTTTTTAAATAGAACAAGCACAATCTGAAAACATACAAATCATAATGTTGTTGTTTTTTACACTTACATGTTGCTGTTCATAGTAGTCTATCTTCATTTGTCATGATTTATAATTTCTGAATAAATGATGTGATAATGTTCATCAGTCAAATAGGTGTGAGTTTTAAAATGCTCTCATTGGTGTAAAATTTTAATCTATTAGAAGATGTAATAAGTAGTCATTTTAAAATCAAATTGCAGCATGTTATTAATGTAATTTACTCATTTTCCTCAACTGATGTACTAACATCATGTGGTTTATTCTGCACATATGTAGCATCATCTACAACAAAACCTGTGAATTTGGACTCATTTCATGAATCACACATGAAGTTAGAAGGGGATACATGTTATTTCAGCATATTTATGTGCGCCCAGATAATGTCCTCTATCTTAACCAAGCAAATAGCTCCGCCCCCTCTGAAGTCACGAGCTCGCCTGCAAATAATTGCTATTGTGACATAGAAGAGCGGTTTCTTTCATTCAAAAATTTCAGCTAATTTTTATACTTTCCAAAATCCTCTCGCGTGCCAGATAAAATCTGTTTGCAGGCCTGATCCGGCCTACGGTCCGTATGTTTGACACCCCTGATCAAAGACGTCCAACACAAATGTAGGAACACACGTTAAGGTGAGTTGAGTTCATGAAAAGTTTTACTGCACATAACATTACCAACTGTTTCCATACACACAAGTCATTGTTTTTTTTTTTTGTCAAAATATAGATCGATACTGTTTTTTTTTTTTTACCTTAGGTAGAGAAAATGTTTAACGTTATCGGGGTGGGCCAAAGAAAAGGCAAACTAACTAAATAAATACATACAGTGGGGTACTAGGACACCGAGAGGTAGTATATAAATGACAGATAGTTACTAGTAATGGATCCTTATTAGGTCCATTTGTAGACTCATTAACATTGATATTATACATGTGGGCCCATAAATAGAAATGCTGTTAAATGGGGGTCTGTAGCTTAATGCATGTCATACTGGGGGTCATATATATATATATATATATATATATATATATATATGTCTTAATAAGGTTATCCAAAAAATAGTGCTCGATACCGTAGTAGAGCGCAATATATGTATGTGTGGGGAAAAAAAATCACAAGACTATTTCATCTCTACAGGCCTGTTTCATGAGGGGGGTACCCTCAATCGTCAGGAGATTTTAATGGGAGCATTCGCATACCATGGTTTATATAGGGCACAGAGTGGGTGGGTACAGGCTGGCTTAGGGGCGTGGTGATTGGTTCATGTGTTACCTAGGAGGTGTTTCCGTCTATGGCGGCATGTTGTTACAATTTCGCTGCGCTTGTTGAGGGATGACAGGTCTGGACGGTAGATAATAAACAGTTTCTCTTTCAAGCATAGGTTGCATCTTGTATTACCACTATTGTAAGGTGTGCTGGATGCAAGAATTTGCCATGTTATTGAATATTCAACATTATTGTCTTTGAGGTCCCAAATGTGTTTGCTGAGTTCTGTGGTATTTCGCAGGTTTTTGTTCCTGAAAGAAGCCTTGTGGTTGTTCCATCTGGTTTTGAATTCACCCTCGGTTAATCCTACATATGTGTCGGATGTGTTAATGTCCTTGCGTATTACCTTAGATTGGTAGACAACTGATGTTTGTAAGCATCCCCCGTTGAGGGGGCAATCAGGTTTCTTTCGACAGTTACATGCTTTGTTGGTTTTGGAGTCGTTCTGACTGGGGGTCGACGGCTCATTTGCAATTGTTTTGTTGTGGTTTGAGATGATTTGTCGTATATTGTTCATGCAGCTGTAGCTCAATTTGATGTTGTTCTTGTTGAATACTTTTCTTAGGTTGTTGTCTTTGGGAAAGTGTTTGTCAATCAGGTTGAGGAATTCCTCAACCTGATTTCAAAACCAGATGGAACAACCACAAGGCTTCTTTCAGGAACAAAAACCTGCGAAATACCACAGAACTCAGCAAACACATTTGGGACCTCAAAGACAATAATGTTGAATATTCAATAACATGGCAAATTCTTGCATCCAGCACACCTTACAATAGTGGTAATAAAAGATGCAACCTATGCTTGAAAGAGAAACTGTTTATTATCTACCGTCCAGACCTGTCATCCCTCAACAAGCGCAGCGAAATTGTAACAACATGCCGCCATAGACGGAAACACCTCCTAGGTAACACATGAACCAATCACCACGCCCCTAGGCCAGCCTGTACCCACCCACTCTGTGCCCTATATAAACCATGGTATGCGAATGCTCCCATTAAAATCTCCTGACGATTGAGGGTACCCCCCTCATGAAACAGGCCTGTAGAGATGAAATAGTCTTGTGATTTTTTTTCCCCACACATACATATATATATATATATATATATATGTATATATATATATATATATATATATATATATATATATATATATATATATATATATATATATATATGTAGTTTGTAGTGTAGCTTGCTACAATTCTACAGGGAAAGCTTACCATGTAGCTTAGTTACATTTAATTGAGAGTAACTTGTAGTTTGCCCATCACTGGTAATTGTTCATTTACTGTTAATATCTGTTTACTTTCTGTTTTAACATCTTCACTATACACTTCTTTTCAAATGTAATAATCACTTATTTTTCTGCTGTTTGGATCAGGAGCGCCGAAAAGGGGGGGTAAAGGAGACGGATTCTAGAGGCCTATGATGGAGGGGGGCCCAGAGAGGCCCCTAATGATGATGAAATTATAATACAGAAAAAATAATGACACTGTTGGGGGCCCTGTAAAGATTCTTTTCATGGAGCCCAAAATCCCTAGCGGCGCCCCTGGTTTGGATACTTAACATATATTTTGGGTGATACCACAAATTTGGGTATGGATCTAATACCAAGTACTTACAGGGTCATACATTGGTCATAATTAAAGTCCTCATGTGTCCAGGGATGTATTTCCTGAGTTAAAACGACAACAAAAATCACATAAGCTTTCTTGATAGTAAAAAAATATTGACGTGATCATTGTATTGATAATATACGATTCTTGTACTTGGTATCATTACAGTCGATATTTGTATAGAGCCACCCATTTTTTTACATTCAGGGGCGCTAGCTTGCTGTTAGCGGTTAGCTATTGTATCCTCCTATAGTTTGTAGTGAAGCATGTTTAGCTATTCCTCGTCCTGCAGGGATGATACTTGTAAGAAACGTACTTTATTTGTCGCCATAGAGGCGAGGATATAGAAGTAGCTCAAACAGTGTGGCGTGGCGTTAGCTGCTAGCAAGCTATATTTTAAAGCACCGCTCGCAGGGCGGCCCTTCAGTTTTAATAGAATCACTTTTATCGTTTATACGTCCATTCGCCCTCTTCTGTCTCCACACTGTTTCCGCTTGTAAGTGCTCTGTGCTTGTGTTGACTCGCGACATGCGCCTCGACTCATATTGCCATCATGTCCACAGTCCATGACATAAAAAGGTACCGTTATTTTTCAAAGGCAGTATAATATCTGAGGCTAGGGCTCGGCAATATGATTTTTTTGCTCCTCTGCTGTAGCAACATTATTCAACATAGTATTAGAAACATGTGTCATTTTGCAAACTGTATGCAAACAATAACGAATATTAAACCGATCAAGACTGTCTTGTGGCCGGCCGTTGTCAAAACAACACAATCAGAGTCATGTGGCCTACATTAACATGAGCGTTTGAAGAGGAAAGGATGTTGATGTTTGCTGATGTCACTTTTGTTTGTAAATGAAAAGCAGCAGCTGGTCCAGCCAGGTCCAGCGCTTCTGCCTAAGTAGCTCACATGTGACATCTAGTGGCTGAATGGCTGCACATCAGAGACCATTTAGTCCTCACTGAATACTTGATGTGTACAAACACGCCAAAGCTCCACAGCTTCTTTATTAACGCTCATTCACAAAGATCTAAACTAGGCAAGGAAATTGAGCCAATCAACCAACAGTTTGTAGAAAAGCTCTCAACTCCCCAAATTAAGCTTCTTGAGAGACATTGCCGGTTGTCAAAGTCCATGTGTGTCTCTTCTCCCTCAGTGTAGAGGTATAGGACCTCCAGGATTTCTTTCTCTGGTTAGGTCACACCTGAGTGACCAAAGGTTCTCTGAAGAGGAAGTTATTCCCGCTCAGATCTCCCGCCGCTTTGCTGTTCCTTTCGTACAGCGGTGCGTGTTCTCCTGGGTCCTCAGGCCCCTCATCTCCCACCTCATCATCTTCTCCGCCGTCCTCCATGTCGTTTTCCCAGAGGGACGCGGGGACATGCTGGTACTCTGTGGTGTCCACTCGCTCCATCTCGCGGTGATAGAAGTAGCTGAAGTTGGACACGATGACGGGCACGGGCAGTGAGATGGTGAGCACCCCGGCGATGGCGCACATGGAGCCCACCAGCTTCCCGCCCACCGTTTCCGGGTACATGTCCCCGTAGCCGACCGTCGTCATGGACACTACAGCCCACCAGAAGGCCTCGGGGATGCTGGTGAACGCCGTGTCAGGGCGGTCCACCTCTGCAAAATAGACGGCACTAGAGAAGAGGATGACACCGATGAAGAGAAAGAAGATGAGCAAGGCGAGCTCACGCAGGCTGGCCTTCAGAGTCTGCCCTAGGATCTGGAGACCCTTTGAGTGGCGAGACAGCTTGAAGATCCTGAAGACCCTCACCAGCCGGATGACCCTGATGAGGGCCAGCGACACGGAGGGCTGTGTCCCTTTGTCCTTGGCCAGCTCCGTGCCCAGCGTGACGAAGTAGGGAATGATGGCGAAGAAGTCGATGGTGTTCATGACGTCCTTAAAGAAGTGCATCTTGTTGGGGCAGCAGGTGAAGCGTATGATGAACTCGAAGGAGAACCAGAAGATGCAGATGGTCTCCACGATGAAGAAGGGGTCTTGGAAGGGTGTAAAGGTCGGCAAGTTTGAGACGCTCTCATTGGCCACCGCTGGGTGAAGGATGCTGGTAAATCTCTGCAAGACAAAGACTCTGGTTTAAGAGAACTGCTGGGAAACCAAGGAGTCAACTAGAATACCTGAAACACTACCGTCTTTCTCAGTGACGCTAAACACGTGGCTGTCCAGTGATTAGTCACGAGGTAAGTTATATATGGTATTTCTTAAAGGGTCCTTAAGATGCAAAACCAACTTTTCTTACCTATTAGTACCTGCTTATGGGTATTTGGTATCTGAATTAACTTCCGAAAATTTTAAATCAGACCATGGAGGCATTGCAGAGATTTTAATAAAACAATCTTGATTTCTTTCATATTTCCTCCAAACAGTTTGGAATGTTGTTTAAGTGTGATATTTTGTCTGGCGTCAGCGGAATATCCATATAAGGTAGAAATTTACCCAAACATAATTTGTGCGAGGCAACCTATTTAAATTATTTAAATCCGTCTGTGTCACAACAACATTGATGATAAAACCCAATGAAGGAAAATGCTCTGTTTGCTGTGACCAGCACAAGTCACTACATTAACTTTCAACCTCATCTAAAGTAAAAAGTGCCTTACTTTTACGATTTGTGGCAATGTGCCTTCAACTGTAAAGAAGTGGCTTCAATGGTGTGCAAAGATTGGTCCTGCTACAGCCACAAATTTTCACAAAAAGATGAATTTTCCGACTACTGTTTATGGCAATGGAGGAGACAATGAAACAGTAAGCAATAACAGTAGGTTAAAAATTTGTCAATCATACGTTAGCAATGTTAACTCTCGTTGTGCAGCTAGCTTAGCCTTCTACTGTAAGACATGGTGTCATCAACTTCCGGCTAAATAAAGACTGATTTTTCCAAAAAAAAAATTGTATTTAGACAAGTGTCTACTGTGTTTGGCAAGGGACCAGTTAGTGATATAATCCTTTAACACGTTTGCGATGTAGCTAGTAGTGTGGTTTACTGACGAGCGGGCTTGAACCTTCTATTGAACAAGTGTTCAAAGCAGCAGTGCAGTGAAAGTATTAAGATGATATAGAGTAGAAAACATTTTATGGTCAATATACGCATGTATATTGGAGAGAGAAAGACTTGTTGTTTTTTTGGGGGGGGGTTAAGTTTAACCTTAGCCAGCAGAAATTTCTGACTGGCTTCCTTACTTTGTGTCAGCCGCACTGTTTCCTTCTTGAGCCAACAACAAAACCACAGTGAGCCACATGGTCTCGCTATATCATCTGGGATGTTGTGTTGTGGTGAAAGTCAAGTAAAAATAAGATGGCTGGTGGCGATCACCAGTGTCCATATTCCATACGGTCTTGTCAAAACAAAAACGACTACCAAGCATAGGTGCGAGGCGGGAACAATAATGTAGTAAGGTCAGTGGTAAGGAGGGCTTCATTTACTTCCAACATCTCCGCCTCTCAAAACTAACCGTTTTAGAAGCAGCCAGAAACTGGCCTATTGAAAGGTCTTTACAGCAAAATCTATGCAAAATGTTGATTAAAGAACCATCATTGCATGTTATGTAGACCAAAATTAAGTGTAAATATAAGATAATCATGATCTGACCCCTTTATGAGCTAAGTCGTTCTTCAGGACTTTCAACATTTTACATAGATCGCAGGATACCAACATTTCTGGGGCGGCATGGCGTAGTGGGTAGAGCAACCGTGCCAGAAACCTGAGGGTTGCAGGTTCGCTCCCCGCCTCTTACCATCCAAAAATCGCTGCCGTTGTGACCTTGGGCGGGACACTTCACCCTTTGCCCCCGGTGCCACTCACACTGGTGAACTGAATGATGAATGATAGGTGGTGGTCGGAGGGGCCGTTGGCGCAAATTGCAGCCACGCTTCCATCAGTCTACCCCAGGGCAGCTGTGGCTATGAAAGTAGCTTACCACCACCAGGTGTGAATGATTGATGGGTTCTACATGTAAAGCGACTTTGGGTACTTAGAAAAGCGCTATATAAATCCCAGTTATTAATTAATTAATTAATTTCTGGCTTTTCTACTTTCACTCCAGCACGTTAATTTTCCTCGCAGACTTTCATTTCATTGCCTATATTTAAAAATATGGACTTGTGTTACTCCCCAGCTCTGGAAAGTGGTCTCAAGACAATTTGGCACGAGCAAGTTAGGTCAAGTTACCAGAAGACTTTAGGGTTCTCGTTGCTCACTTTGTCACTTTTTGTGTTTCTATTGCTTCACCTTGTCCTGACTTAGTACTCCACTGAGGGACATTTTAGGCTTTCCTGGCTCTGGTTAGGCAGATCTGACTCGGAACTTGGACGTCCTACTGCTCCCTTCCGCTGTGATGATCATCATCATCCCTCGTCTGCCAAATCATTTTTCAATGTCGGAAGGCTGCAAATTATAACCGCGGATGTCACAGATGCTGACATCATTGATAGAACGCTACAAATTCGACTTTCTGAATCCATGCTAGCAAAGTCGGAGCAAAGCTGATTAGCTGTGTCATGTGTCCCAGGGCTGTTTTCCTCACGTATGAGTCAGTGTTTATTAATAAACATTTATATGTTGGTGGCTTGTCCTTTGCCTATATTTAGTAGTCCAGGTCTCAGAGGGGGTAACATAAGAGCGCCTCATCTGCTTTCCTAGCCTTCATACTCTTGGCTCTGTCTGGTCCTCTGGAATATCTCCTCCATCTAAATGCGCCTCTTGGCTCGGACTTTTCTCCTATCTCCGTCTCCTCCGTCATGCCTGTGCCGACTTGCCAACGTTTCTCTCAAGTAACCATATCTCCAACTTTCAAGGATGGAGGTTCTCTGGACTTTCTCTTATCGTTGAGTATGTGTTTGTATACTCAAATCGGACATCCTGGTTATCTTATTCCCAACCCACTAAACCAGAATGCAGATAGTGGCGATCCTTCAGAGGAGATAAACACCTGAAGCTCAGAATGTTTATGTTTGGTAAGAGGATACTTGTCAGCGCTTGTTGTCCCTCCATGTTAATCTCGTTACTTCCAAGTGGTGTTAAATCTTCACCTTATTTGCACCCTGTCACCTACCATTTGGTAAGGAATTGACATTCAAGCTTCGTCTTTTCTTTACCACTTATCTTGTTCAGAGTTACAGGAGAGCCTTCAGTGGACCTAACGTACATTTTGTTGGACTGTGAAAGGAAACTGGTGTAGCGAGAAGCATGTGGAGAACATGCAAACTCCACTGAGCAGACACTGGTTCAAGCCTAGAACCTTCTTGCCTTGAAGCAGCTGCACTAACCATTGCACCACTGTGCTCCGCAAGTATAAGAATTACTATGACTGCGACAAAACCATTTTACGCACCTCTCTCTGTTCCTTCTCGTTCCTGAACTCGGGCAGGGTCTCCAGGCAGAAGATGAGAATGGAGATGATGATGACCATGACGCTGACGATGGCAATGATGCGAGCAGCGCTGGAAGACTCGGGGTACTCAAAGAGCATCCAGAGGCGGCGCTGCAGGTCACCGCTGGGAAGAGCTCTCTCCTCCTCCTTCGGGAAGCCTTCGTCCTCCTTGAAACGGTCCAGAATTTCCTCCCCGAGCTCGTAAAAGCGCAGCTCATCCATAAAAATGTCCAAGGGCACGTTGGCGGGCCTCCGCAGTCTCCCGCCCGACTGGTAGAAGTAGAGGATGGCGTCGAAACAGACCCGACTCCGGTCCAGGAAGAGCTCATTCCGGTCAGGGTCGAAGTAGCGGAGACGCTTGCGGGCGTTTCCCAGCAGAGATTCTGGGAACTGAGCGAGGGTGCGCAGCTGCGTCTCGTAACGCATCCCCGACACGTTGATGGCCAGGCGCTCGCTCAGGGCCCAGCCGCTCTGCAACGGTTGACGCCGCTTTCCCCGCTTCACGTTCCTGCTCGGGGCCGCCACATTCCCGCTCTCCTTCTCCAGCTTGTTGTGCTCGTCTTTGGCCCGCTTGTCCTCGTCCTCGTCCGCAAGCTTGTCTTCAGGCTCGCCTCTTTCACTACCGCCTTCCTTGTTTGGATCCGCCATCTCTCAACCTTTAACCACCACAACAAATCATCAACCCAAAACTATAATTTTCTCCTCAATAGTCAAGAAAATATTTCTTACCTGAGTGACTCTTGCCGATGCGAATACTCACTTTTCTACCGTCAAGAACAAGAAACATTATCAGAACCACACATGTTCACAATGCCAACGGTGTGTTTACCTGATTAGCGTGAGCGTCCGTCTGCTTAGGCTAATCACACTTTTTTCACCTCCATGTCCGCCACCACCTCCTCAGGGTGTTCTCACTCACCCGACTTTCTTCTTGGGCTCCAACATGGTCACGTCCAGTCTTTTCCGCCTCCTCGCTTTCCTCCCTCGCTCGTGAGAGGAAGTTCGAGGGGTCGAAGGTCAGCGTGGCTCCTTTGGATGTTAATCTGCAAGTTAGACGGTTCAGCTTGTTTGTGGGTCCCTTCAAGAGTCGCCCCCTCACTCTCTCTTTGCTTGCAGTGTCGACAGGAAACGCTGTCAGGCCGAAATTTAATCTTCCACCTTCTCCAAAGGCCAATAGTGCCACTGGAGCTTTTCCCGCTTTGCACCCCCCCGGCAACCCTGCCACATACACACTCACAAACATCGACCTGTGACCCCGCTGCCTTTCTACAAAAACATACTGCACAAGTTAGCATGTCAACTTCATGACTCACCCAATGAAGGCCAAATTATTCAAATAAATCCTTATTATTACTGTTTATTTTAATGACACAATACACACTGTACTAATTATTTATTGTATTGTTTAAATTAGATTAAGGAACTCTCTTTCTGAGAAGATGATGTATAAAATAAATATTAGTAACAAATTACAACTGGTTAAAAAACCTGCCAACACATTTGAACTATTTGTTTGTATTCACTGTACGCGATACTCATTTTGTTTAATTATAGATTTTGTTTATTGCTATTACTTTGTTTTCCATCGCCCCTATAGTTACCAAAAAGTTAAACACTTGTGAGCTATGTTTCACAATAAACTATTTTTATTGTATTGATTAGCTTTTTTTAATATTCAAATTTCCGTCCTCCTGTCACACTTGGCTGACGTCATTTGCTGTCTTTTGAGCGAGATATTGTAATGAACTTCTAGTCCACCAGAGGGCGGCATTGTCAATGGCGCAAAGAAGGATGGGCAATGGAAGTCAACTGGAGGACTTGACCTTTATTTAGCCCACATTGGAGAAAACAAACATGACTACAATAAAAATTAGAGATGTCCGATAATATTGACCTGCCGAGATTATCGGTCGATAAATGCGTTAAAATGTAATAGCAGAAATTATCGTTTTTTGTATTATCGGTATCGGTCTTTTAAAAAAAAAAATGTTTTTTTTATTAAATCAACATAAAAAACACAAGATAGACTTACAATTAGTGCACCAACCCAAAAAACCTTACTCCCCCATTTCCCATTTACACTCATTCACACAAAAGGATTGTTTCTTTCTGTTATTAATATTCTGGTTCCTACATTATATATCAATATATATCAATACAGTCTGCAGGGATACAGTCCGTAAGCACACATGATTGTGCGTGCTGCTGGTCCACTAATAGTACTAACCTTTAACAGTTAATTTTACTCATTTTCTTTAATTACTAGTTTCAATGTAACTGTTTTTATATTGTTTTACTTTCTTGTTTTTATATTGTTTTACTTTCTTTTTTATTCAAGAAAATGTTTTTAATTTATTTATCTTTTTTTTTTTTCTTTTTTTTTTTTTTAAAGTACCTTATCTTCACCATACCTGGTTGTCCAAATTAGGCATAATAATGTGTTAATTCCACGACTGTATATATCGGTTGATATCGGTATCGGTTGGTATCGGTATCGGTAATTAAAAAGTTAGACAATATCGGAATATAAGGATTTCGGCAAAAAGCCATTATCGGACATCCCTAATAAAAATGGAATGAAAGTAAAAATACAAGAGTAGGAAAATAATAACACTATAAGAACACAAGATAATGGACACCAGAAAATAAAGACACGCTGTGTTGCTGAAGGAGCTACTCCTCTTTGTCGGTAGAGGGTACTCGTACTTAAACATCATGAATGTCAACTGTTACACTGCTTTTAAGGATTGCTTATTTAATATTAATGCTGAAGGTATTTCAATGAGTATAGAACATGGCCGCACTCTACTAATCGTTGTTGTAAGGATCTGTTGCCTGGATCATGTTGTATTTTACTTTGACTCCCTTAGTTCTGTTTTGAGCACCCCTGCGTTTGTGTTTTAGTTGCCATGGGAGCAGATTAGTTCCACCTGCCTCTGATTAGTGTTCGGGACGCTCACCTGCTGAGAGAACGCTAACGTTCCAAAATATTTTTAGTGTTATATCTCGCCTTCTTACGACTTCTTGGACGGAATTTTAGCTTTGAGTGTTGCAATTTAGATAGTTTTAGTTATCGTTATATGTTTATTCCATCATAACAACAACGTGTTATTTTTGTTTGGAGCGGAAATAAATGTTCTACATAAACTTGGCAATTGTGAAAAATGTAGACAGTTTTAAAACAAAAGTGTTCTGTTAAACCACTCTTGGTAACATAAGCAAGCCAATTGTGTTCTTGTTATGTTTGTGTGAGCAAGTTGCAAAGTGTGAAGATGTGCAAAAGGAATGGAACAAATCTAGCGCTAGGATGAGACTTGCAAGACAGGTAAGGTTATCAGAGCTACAGCTCTCCACACCCACTTTGCTAAGTACCCCTATTATAACCTATAAAAGCTGAAGGCACTTTGTTTTCCGGTTTCCTGTCCCTCACACAATCCAGCGTACGTTGGCGACGTGGAAAGACAACAACCCAGAGCCTCTGTAAGTATATGTCTTTGTGTTGATGCAACTGATTGAATGTTGACATGAGTGTCTGACAAGTTCCTTCTCCCTTTTGATCAAACGTACACGCCGCCAGTGGACCGAGTCCAGGTTTTTGGAGTTAATTTGGTCACGGAAAAAGCAAATTCAAGTAAAAGGCTATTTTCCCTGTTTAAGTAAAGTTCCAACAATAGTCACACACACACTAGGTGTGGTGAAATGTGTCCTCTGCATTTGACTCATCCCCATGTTCACCCCCTGGTGAGGGGAGCAGTGAGCAGCAGCGGTGGCTGTGCTCGGGAATCATTTGGTGATTTAACCCCCAATTCCAACCCTTGATGCTAAGTGCCAAACAGGGAGGCAATGGGTCCCATTTTTTGTAGTCTTTGGTATGACTCGGCCGGGGTTTGAACACACAACCTCCCAGTGTCAGGGCGGATACTCTAACCACAAGGCCTCTAAGCTGGTCAACGGGGCCACTAAGCTGGTCGCAAGGCCACTAAGCTGGTCGCAAGGCCACTAAGCTGGTCGCGAGGCCACTAAACTGGTCACAAGCTGTGGTGAGATCGGAGAAGACTGTCATCCTCAGAAAACTGACCGGTCGAAAAAAAGGTGAGCAGCAACCATCCATCCATCCATTTTCTACCGCTTATTCCCTTTGGGGTCGCGGGGGGCGCTGGAGCCTATCTCAGCTACAATCGGGCGGAAGGCGGGGTACACCCTGGACAAGTCGCCACCTCATCGCAGGGCCAACACAGATAGACAGACAACATTCACACTCACATTCACACACTAGGGCCAATTTTTAGTGTTGCCAATCAACCTATCCCCAGGTGCATGTCTTTGGAGGTGGGAGGAAGCCGGAGTACCCGGAGGGAACCCACGCAGTCACGGGGAGAACATGCAAACTCCACACAGAAAGATCCCGAGCCTGGGATTGAACCCCAGACTACTTAGCACCTTCGTATTGTGAGGCAGACGCACTAACCCCTCTGCCACCGTGCTGAGCAGCAACCATTTTCATAAAATACCGCACTTTGGCTACTGTAAATTTACTGAGGAATTCAGTTGAATATGTTCTTGTTTCTACTAAATTTAACACAAAATATCATATTTTAACTGAGTTGAGCCACGAATGTGGGATTTGTTTTCTTTAGTACAGGTCAGGAACCCTAAGGATTCCACAAGTTGGGAATTTGTTGTAAAACTGGCGAAGCGCTCGATTGAGTATACAGATCCCTTAATTGAAATTTGGATCCACGCGCATTGAGTCGGGAGTTTCCGATCTAGAATTTTAAAAGCTGCTATAGTTTTGTATGTGAATCTATAAAACTGCTATAATCTCTGTGAGGAAGACTGTGCGGGTAGTTTCCTGTGGTTTCCTGCGGTGTGTCGAGGTCACAGCTCTGTGGGGACATGGGTATAGTGTCAACGCGAGGTATTTACGGAGAGGAGACGTTAGATTTGAGTTGTGAATTAACACCCAGAAAGTGGACCTCTGGTGTAGAAGCTCACCGGCACTGCGACCCGTCCTGTGAAGGCCTGTAGAGTGAATAAGATTTTAACGATGTCTACATTTGATTAGAAGTTGAGAATTATTAAGGCAGTGTTGGGTGGATGCCATCCACAGCTCGGCAGTGAAAGGGTCTTAATAAATACCTGAGAAGCCAGAGTCATTCTGCATGGTGGCCCAATAAGACATTACTATTACATGGCAGTTCTGGAGTTGAACTACCGTGGTATTAAAAGTGACTGCGCAACAGGTTATTTTTCTAACAAGTCAACTCAGAAGAACAAGGAGGAACAATTTCCCTTGTGGATCAATAACGTTTTTCTAAGTCTAAGAAGTACAAAAAGGTTGTAGCCTAGAGGTGCTGGCACGATTATATGGCGAATAATGGAACATTAGAGTGTGGTCCAGATGTTACTGCGGACCTGCCTCCACCTTACATACCGCCCTGCCTCCACCTTACATCCCACCCTGAAAAACCTGCTCAGTGGCCCTGAAAAACCTGCTCAGTGGCCTGCTGCTCACTGCTCCCTCCCCTCCCAGGGGGTAGAACAAGGGGATGAGTCAAATGCAGAGGGTAATTTCGCCACACAAAATCTGTGTGTGACTATCATTGGTACTTTAACTTTAACTTTAAAAGTGTGATGGAGGATGTGCCGCGTGAGGAAATAAGTCAAGCTGACGTGGGTCAGGAAGCGATGGCTGCTCAACTCGAGGTAGGTGGTACAAGACGAGCGGTTGAGGTCCAACCTCAAATTATGAGAAGGTAAAAGGCGTACGTTGCGAGTTATTGAAGCGAGGGAAGAAGAGAGTGAGAGTGAGTGTCAATGAGCCTCGAGTTGCAGCGTAAAATAGACTGAAAATCATCACAAAAACACCTGCGACAGAAACAGTCACTATTCACAGACAGCGACCTAAAGATTGTCGAAAATAAGGCTGAGTCATCTTTGACAGATTCTCATTATGCAGGAAGCAGTACACAAACAGGAGTAGAACCAAAACAAACACTTTTTCTTCTCTCACCCCGTCCACTACCGCTTCGGGTGATATTGATATTAGGATCAAATGGCTTCCTGATATTCACCAAGGGGCGGTATCTTGGCTGCGGTGCTTTGAAAAGTGTACTTTTGGAGTGTAACTGGCACTAGAAGATATGAGAGGAGTTTTGGGAACCGCTACTTCGTACCATCGACGACACTGCGATAACACGTCAGCTGGGTGATGAGACCCCATTCAGGCCTCATCGACTCGACTGGGCCAGAGGTCTGAGAGATGAATACTCAACTGACTGGAGCACTCAGACCAGGGCCGGCCCGTGGCATAGGCCGTATAGGCAAATGCTAAGGGCGCCGTCCATCAGGGGGCGCCACGCCAGTGCCACAAATGTTGGAGAAAAAAAAAAAAAAAAGAAGAAGTTGGTACTATTATTTCTAAATACAAAAAATAATCCCACGTTAATTAAAATGCAAAGTAAAGCCTATTTAATAGAAATATTATTTGTTACAACATTACCCCCCCCCCCCCCCTCCCCCCGCACGGTGCGCCCCCTCCCTTCCCGTATCGTGACTCTTTTTGGACGTCACCACATCAAAAAATCAACACAAGATGTCAAAACTGTCAGGTGCCCAGGGAAGAAAAAAGAGAAAAGAAGAGGAGGAGAAACGAGAAAAGACAGAGGTAGCAGGTAGGTAACGTTAGCCTACATGAAATTATTTGTCTGTTACAGAATGTGATAGTAACCTGGCTTTTTAGCATTAAGCTAATGTTACATGATTCGGCAATTGCTAATCAATAAATAGCTAGTTCTGTTTTAACGTCGGGTTAATATTGTGGAGGGGGCTAAATTGTTATGGAAAATAATAATGTAACGTTAGGTAATTACAGTACTCCCACCTTACATTCCTCAGGGACATTTCTTTCTTTCTTTAGTTTATTTGGAACATGAACACACTTACATCATAATACATCACACAATTTCATATCATTTCATTTTACATCATGCCCGAAAAGGAGTAGGAAGAAGCAAAGCTTATTTAATCCTACCCCTTTCCCACTTCAAAGCGTTTACAAATATATAGAATCATTTACTGACCTTTTTATATAATAAAATAACATCTATGAATTAGTATACAACAGTTTTGTAATATGTAATTAATTAATTAATTCAGTCATTATTAACATACTGAGATGAAGAATATCTTATTTTCAATAAGGTTGAAAGTATTTCTCATAATTCTTCTTCTTTGTACTCTGTAAGCACTATTATTTTGAACAACCTCTTAAACTGGATCATATCAGTACAATTTTTAACTTCTTTACTTAATCCATTCCATAATTTAATTCCACATACTGATATGCTAAAAGTTCTAAGTGTTGTACGTGCATATAAATGTTTGTATTAGATCTTTTAAGCAGGTGTTTTTTGTTTACATTGTTATTGCCTTCTGGTTAGCTAATGTTTGCCCTGCAGGTAATCGTCACTTTTCCACCCCTTTATATATTAGGTATAGTTGTAAGTAAAAAAAAAAGGTCGAAGACAAAGCTATTCGGGTTCTTGTGAGTATATACACTTCACTGCCGATGTGGGGGGGCGCCACCTAAAATCTTGCCTAGGGCGCCAGATTGGTTAGGGCCGGGCCTGACTCAGACAACCACAAGATTTGTTCTGACTCCAGGTCAAACAGCTGATGAATTTATAGAGTCAGCCATTCAGGTGTGGGTGGACCAGACCGGTATCCATCCTACCCATAAGTAGGAGATCACAAGCTTTATGTTCAAACTAGCTGTGATGGCAGGTCTTCCAAAGGAGGTGGTGTCTAAATGTCAGCACAGTCCTGGATTTCAAGGTAACCCACGGAGGGAGTGGCGCTGCGCGATAATCCACCATCTTCATCGATATAACAAAAAGCAGGATAAAATTGAGTCCCAAAATAAAAATGTATCTGCAGCCGCCATAAAATCGCAATTGAAAACTTTTAATATTAAACCTAAACCCACAGAGACTGTTTAGTTAGTGTCGGAGGCAGATATTTACATATATCCGAATTTAAGTTGTACTTCTTTTATTTCATAGTCATATTTGAAAACAGCTTGTGTTTTCCATTTCTTCTCTTGCTGCTCTGTCTGCAAGTAAACTGTGTGTGTTAACCTTGAATTCTTTGGAATGTGTTTTGACTAGGGAGACGATGTGCATGTATTTTGACTAGGGAGAGTGGAGAGGGTTTTGGGGTTGGGAGGACAGACCATTTTGACGGCGCGATAGAATGTTCTATGCTGGACTGGTCTCAAAAATATATCTGCAAAGCTTTGCCAATATATTACAAAATACCTATTCTGTCTCTGGTGGTTTTTTCAACTCAGCTTTAAGTGTCGTAAAGAGCTTGGGAGCGACTTGTGACTTGAATTCCCTGGGAGGAACAACTGGTCCAAAACGCAACATTAGCCACACCTACACCTCAAGTCCCACAGAGTCTGTTTACGGCCCTTATGTCATGATCCGTTACCCGGATCATGGCATGATTTATGTTGGTAATGAGTCTGTTTCCTGGGTGCACCCTCTTTCCCTGTTTACTGTTGGTTTCCATGGGCACTGATTCTCTTCACCTGTCTTAGTTTAGCAATTAGTGTTCCCACCAGGTGTTTTGGTTACTCACTCCCCTTTATAGTTTCCTGTCACCCAGCAATAGTTGCTGGGTCAATGTTTGCAATAGGCAACATTTACGTTTTTTCTCCTCGCTGTAGTATGTTTGTTCACGTTAGCATTCCTTGTTTATCACCCTTGGTGACATTTTATGTTTTGTTTAGCTCCACGCTTGCTAGCGTCTTCGGTCTTGTATTTTTGATCCTGCCTTAAAATAATTAAATATACTTCATCTTACATCCACGATACTCCTGCTTGTCTTCTGGAATGCTACCAGCGCAGCTATGCGTCTCCGCAGACGTTACACCTTATCCGGACCCTCCCCCATGGCCACAGCAACACCCTCATGTGCCACAAGTTTATGAATACATTCAGGACTTGTTTGAGCCGAGATTTGCACCCTAAAGAGAACGTAGATGACGGGGCAGGGGGATGAAGCAGGGAATACCCAGGAAGTCAAACTAACGCAAGTTTTGCTACTGAATACCCGACATGGGTTCAAGAATAGGGGTGCCTTCTCACCCCTGGGGCTAAAACACCTAAGTCCTTCCTGGATGTCATGATCGGGGCAAACGTGACCAAAATGCTGGTGCGACACACTCCACTGTCACATTTGGGCCGATGCACTCTCTGATGTCCAAACTGGTGGGAGAGTCAAGGACTTCTCAAATGAACTCTTTCACAAAACCACAGACTGTTGAAATAGCGGGACAAAGACTTTATAATGACCATGGTCATGACCGAAAGAATAAGATCGCGGATACAAGCGGCCGAAATGAGTTTCCTCAGAAGGGTGGCTGGCATCTCCCTTAGAGATAGGGTGAGAAGTTCAGTCACCCGAAAGAGACTCGGAGTAGAGCCGCTGTGCCTTCGCTTGGAAAGGAGCCAGCTTAGGTGGTTCGGGCATCTCGTGCGGATGCCTCACGAGCGTTTTTCTTGGGAGGTCCTCGTTGCACGTCCCACTGGGAGGAGACCCCGGGGAAGGCCAAGGACCAGATGGGGGGGGTTACATCTCCTCTCTGGCCTGGGAACGCTTCGGGATCCCCCAGGTGGAAGTTGCTAATGTTGCTCTGGAGAGGGAAGACTGGGGGTCTCTGCTGGAGCTGTTGTCCCCGCGAACCGATTCCGGATAAGCGGTTGAAGATGGATGGATGGAGACTTTATCATCAGTATTTGTCTTGTGTCGAATGTTAGGTCGACTCTCCACGTCTCCTTTTTTGTTCCAACCTCATGGCTTTGCTATCACATCTGATAAACTGTGTGGCACAGCTGACATTTACCTGGGTCTGCTCACCCAGATCTACTCTCTGGGTTCTTTTGCTCCTCCACCTGACCCTCCCCACGCCACTCTCAATTATCCAAGAGAACCTGATTTAATCTTGTTTCAACATAAAGGATGACACAACTTTGTAAATTAGTACCTAAGACATTTTTGTGGCACATGAAGACGTTACTCTTACTCCGGAACAACTTACTGACGCGATACCGCATGTTTCGTTGGCTGTTGATACTGAGGGCAAGGCTCGCAGCTTAGGTTCCATGGTATAAAGACTCTCTGAGTCCACAAATCGGGTACTGACATCCGTTCCAAACGGGATTTTCTCACCTTCTCATTGAGCTGACCGTATCACATCCACAGCAACGGAGACACACGTGTCTACGTCAATGCAGGTAACAAACAGAACTTTCATATGCTAAGAAAATGCTAACCTCACTGCTGACAACATTATGGTCCCAGGGACCCTTCGACGTGCCTCCTCCCAATTTTGTCCTCTGTTAACCGCAATATAACAACAAACGCCAACGCAGGCAGGTTTAAAAGACACAACTGAAGGCTTGCTATCTTCAGGTGTTATTGAAGTCTCCATGGAACACTCCCCTACTCCCTGTACCGAAATCCGACTGAAAATCCTACCATAAAAAACATTACTGTCACTCCTGTATCTCCTGCGCCAAGTCTTTTCACCGCACTTAGCCTACAGTATTGGATTCCTCTCCTAAGTGGTTCTCGGTTTTTGACTTAGCGATCGAAGCGCCTTTTTTAGAATATTTTAGCTCAGGGGCCACTTGGAGGAATATCCATTCCCAAGTGAAAACTCATGGCATGATAACTTCAAAATAAAGACAACTTTAGACTGTTTCTTTGTTTAAAAACAGAACAAGCACATTCTGAAAATGTGCAAATCATAATGTTTTTTTTTACACTTAAATGTTGCGGTTATAGGTATTCTATTTTCATTTGTCGTTATTTATACGTTCTATATGAAGGATGTGATCATGTCCATCAGTCAAATGGGTGGGATTGCGTCTGGCAGAGTTTTAGAATGCTCATATTGGTGTTAATTTTTAATCTATTAGAAGATTAAATTAATAATAATAATAATAATAATGCCAATATCAAATTACAGGATGTTATTAATGTAATTTCCTCAATTTCCTCAACTGATGTATTTGTGGGAAATTAGCCCTAACTATTCTAATTAAAAAAGACTTGGTACTTTTCTTTCTTTTATTTCGTGCTCACACAACATACACACTTATTCAATGTGTACGTCTACAAGCAGTCACCACCACGCAGTCAAAGTCAAATTTGAAGTCGTTACAAATAAATAAATGATGAATGGGTTATACTTGTACAGCGCTTTTCTACCTTCAAGGTACTCAAAGCGCTTTGACAGTATTTCCACATTCACCCATTCACACACACATTCACACACTGATGGCGGGAGCTGCCATGCAAGGCGCTAACCAGCACCCATCAGGACATACTTGCCAACCCTCCCGGATTTTCCGGGAGACTCCCGAAATTCAGCGCCTCTCCCGAAAACCTCCCGGGACAAATTTTCTCCCGAAAATCTCCCGAAATCCATGCGGACCTGAGTGACGTGTCGACAGCCTGTTTTCACGTCCGCTTTCCCACAATATAAACAGCGTGCCTGCCCAATGACGTTATAACTGTAAAATGATCGAGGGCGAGTTCTTGGTTTCTTATGTGGGTTTAATGTTAGGCAGTTTCATTAACGTCCTCCCAGCGCGGCAACAACACACAACAACAGCAGTCACGTTTTCGTCTACCGTAAACAGCAATGTTGTGACACTCTTAAACAGGACAATACTGCCGTCTACTGTACATGCATATGTGACAATAACATCTACGGCTTTTAGAGAGTGCAGTGCACAACTGCGCACACAACAAGGAGACGAAGCAGAATGCATCATCAGAGAGGGTGTTCAGCATGGTTAGAAAAATAGTGACAGAGAATAGAACAAGGATGGACAATTCAACCCTTAACTCAACAATGAGTAGATGAGTGTTATGTGTGTGTATATGTGTAAATAAATGAACACTGAAATTCAAATATTTCTCATATATATATATATATATATATATATATGTCTTAATAAGGTTATCCAAAAAATAGTGCTCGATACCGTAGTAGAGCGCAATATATGTATGTGTGGGAAAAAATCACAAGACTATTTCATCTCTACAGGCCTGTTTCATGAGGGGGGTTCCCTCAATCATCAGGAGATTTTAATGGGAGCATTCACATACCATGGTTTGTATAGGGCACAGAGTGGGTGGGTGCAGGCTGGCGTAGGGGCGTGGTGATTGGCTCATGTGCTACCTAGGAGGTGTTTCCGTCTGTGGCGGCATGCTGTTACAATTTCGCTGCGCTTGTTGAGGGATGACAGGTCTGGACGGTAAATAATAAACAGTTTCTCTTTCAAGCATAGGTTGCATCTTTTATTACCACTATTGTAAGGTGTGCTGGATGCAAGAATTTGCCATGTTATTGAATATTCAACATTATTGTCTTTGAGGTCCCAAATGTGTTTGCTGAGTTCTGTGCAACTGTCGAAAGAAACCTGATTGCCCTCTCAACGGGGGGTGCTTACAAACATCAGTTGTCTACCAATCTAAGGTAACACGCAAGGACATTAACACATCCGACACATATGTAGGATTAACCGAGGGAGAGTTCAAAACCAGATGGAACAATCACAAGGCTTCTTTCAGGAACCAAAACCTGCGGAATACCACATAACTCAGCAAACACATTTGGGACCTCAAAGACAATAATGTTGAATATTCAATAACATGGCAAATTCTTGCATCCAGCACACCTTACAATAGTGGTAATAAAAGATGCAACCTATGCTTGAAAGAGAAACTGTTTATTATTTACCGTCCAGACCTGTCATCCCTCAACAAGCGCAGCGAAATTGTAACAGCATGCCGCCACAGACGGAAACACCTCCTAGGTAACACATGAGCCAATCACCACGCCCCTACGCCAGCCTGCACCCACCCACTCTGTGCCCTATATAAACCATGGTATGTGAATGCTCCCATTAAAATCTCCTGATGATTGAGGGAACCCCCCTCATGAAACAGGCCTGTAGAGATGAAATAGTCTTGTGATTTTTTTCCCACACATACATATATATATATATATATATATATATATATATATATATAGCTAGAATTCACTGAAAGTCAAGTATTTCTTATATATATATATGAAATACTTGACTTGGTGAATTCTAGCTGTAAATATACTCCTCCCCTCTTAACCACGCTCCCCCCCAAAATCAGAGGTCTCAAGGTTGGCAAGTATGCATCAGGAGCAAGGGTGAAGTGTCTTGCTCAAGGACACAACGGACGTGACTAAGATGGTAGAAGGTGGGGATTGAACCCCAGTAACCAGCAACCCGCCGATTGCTGGCACAGCCACTCTACCAACTTCGCCACGACAACTTTACAAGAATGCGGCTGGCGAGTCTACTCCAGTACCGTCACATATCCAATACCGTCACAACAACGTAACACAAGGAAGTCCAGTTTTTCTTTAAACATTATCCGATTGGAATCGTGCTGTCACCGTAAGGTTAACATTGAATTATACAGACGTAAGGAATGTTGGTGGTCGCCTGAATGAAGTTGATGTGAAACACTGTGGGTATAATGTCGTCATGTCAGTCAGGTTGTGTTCACAGACATAATCCATGCCATGTCACTGATAACAATATGGGCACATATTTCCCCCTGGAGCATTGATTCTCAAACTGTGGTACGTGGGCTCCATCCGCCAAATAATTTCTTGATTAAAGTACAGTGTTTTATATTCAAACACAGTGCTACTGTTTAAGCTGTGTGTCATGTTACAGTGGCCAAAATGTTACGTACGGCGGGTGAAGGAGACGACACCACGGCAGGAATCAGTTCAATAGCCTTTATTCTGCTATTGATTAGTGATTGATAATAAAGATTAGTACAGAAGACAGTATGCTTGACGCTGTACGATGACTGAACAGATGGTAGAACTTACAAAACCTTTTAGTTTGACTTATCATATCCAGTTTAACATTTAAATGTGAAGATGTTCAAAGGGAATGGAACAAGTCTGGGTATTTTGTTCTTTACAGATTAGTAACGAACAGGTTGTCATATGGCAACTGTAATTTCCGCCATGTTTGTGGTCAACAAATGCTCGTCGCATCTATCCCTCGGATGAGATTTGCAAGACTGTGGTTTTTCAGGCACTCATGATTACGGGCCCAGCAGGCACAGGACATTGAAACTACGTTGAGAACTTGTTGATTGATTGATTGATTGATTGAGACTTTTAGTAGTAGATTGCACAGTACAGTACATATTCCGTACAATTGACCACTAAATGGTAACACCCGAATAAGTTTTTCAACTTGTTTAAGTCGCGGTGTCCAGGTTATAATCAATTCATGGTAAAGGTTTAGATTTAGGTCCTAATGTTCAGCAACTCATACATAACGTTGGAACAACGTGCTTTTTGATGATGTTTCATCAATGTTGGTTTCTGACGTTGATTTGACCATTGAAATTTGGTAATTTCCCAACCAATATTCTACCCCACCAATACAACATGCTTGTTGACGACGTTTATTCAATGTCAGGTTCTCATGTTGATTTGACCATTGAATTTTGGTCATTTCCCAACCAACAACATGGATCCGACGTTAGACATTAACGTTGTCTCAATTTACAAATAAAACTATTTTTCAATGATGTTTCAGAGTCCGTTTTAGAGGACATGTACGTATAATCAATGTTGTATCAACGTCTTGTGCCTGCTGGGGGCTGATTGATTGGTTGAGATAAGGTAGTCAGAACTTACGAAGTTCCCCGATTATAACCCATGAAAGCTGAGGGCAGTTTGTGTTCAGGGTTCATGTCCCTCACACAATCCAAAGTATGTTGGCGACTCGTGAAGACCACAACCCAGAGCCTCTGTAAGAATATGTCTTTGTGTTGATGCAAATGAATACAACTGATTGAATATTGAAAAGAGTAACATGTTTCTTCTCCATCTGACCAAGTCCAGGTTTCTGGAGGCTGCCGCTAAAACCAACATTCTTTTGTTAGCCACTTGCTCTGTGGTGTGCAGTGTCCCGTTTATTAGCTGTTCATGCTGCCCCCATGAGGATGGCATGTAACACTGCACAAGTCACCACAGTGACAGAAGGTCCGTAACAGAAACCTGGACATGTCTCGAAGGACCTTCTGAGTAGGTGGAGAAGACTTTAGCCCCTGTATAAGGTGTTGGGTGTCCAGTCCACTTGGTGTAAGTGTCCCGATCTGATATTGTTTTGGATGTTGGTCCAAAAGAACAAGTATGGGATGATATGTGCTTGCGTGTAAAATGAGTGATATCATGTGCGATGCAAGCAGTCCTGCAGCGTGTTTACAAATATGGACAGCCAGTTAACATCTAAATGTCCTCCAGTAAGCACACAATTTCTTCTATTTTACTAAAGTCATTTACAAAAAGGTAAACATGCTAGGCTATAGGCTATTAGGAGCTAGCAGCTACCCAACAGCTAAGCACACAACAGCACACAAGCTAAACATACATAATAATCATTGAACAATATAGCAGTGTAAAACAGCCCATTAGTCAATACTAACAAGTATCAACATACCAAGTCTCCAAAACAGAAGCGAATTAGAACGTCTCCAGTAACAAACGTGTTTGCATCATTCAAATTATTGCGTCATGAGCTGTTAGTGCGTAACTGTGTCAGATTGCATGATTCGATTCTCAAATCAAAACGATTCTCGATTCAAAATCAATACTTTTTTTTAATAACATGGGGTGCCAGTTCTATCATTAACTACATTCCTTCGTGAAATAGATAACAGCTCTGCTAAATTTCTGCATTACATAAAAGACACTTGGTTTTGTTTAATAAAATTCTACCCAAAACATTTAATAAAGTCAAATACAAATAAGGCAACAAGAGAAGTATCCAACACTTCTCTTTTCTAAAGTAAATCTGCACAGCAGATATAGATCATCTACATCGACAATATGATTTGCCTGAGAGACTGGAAAAGACAGATTGAAAAAAAATGTGTAACTGATTAAGAATGGTTAAAAATAAGGATTGCAGTTCATTTGAAAATCGCTTCTCTTTTTTTTGACAACCCTATTGCACGAACTCTCCAAACGCTCTAAATATAGACGCAAAATAATTTCAGTCTTGATTAATCACATTGCAAGTGCTAGATGATATTTGTTGCATCTCCCCTTCCCAGACTTTGCCGTTCTTCTTCCTTCATAAAAAAAACAAACATGTTTGCACCGTGTGTGGATCATACAGACAATTTTCTTTCATTCTCACGAATGGAAAGTTTTGAACACCCCTCCCCACATGGAAACAGCCGCCTTGTCAAAGTGTCAGCAGCTCATAATTGTTCTCTGAATGGCAGTCGCTGAACAGGATAGGCGTGTAACACAACACATTTGTCACGACGCGGGTCATGCGCTGCGACTGCTGTGCTTCTTCCAGCGTGAAGAATGAAGTGCAAGCTGAGACCTGCAGACTCTAATCTTCAACTACTTGTCTGCCGCTCTCATTTGCAAACGCAGGTCATGATAATGAGCGAGCCAGCAGACACAATTTAGCATTCACCAGTAAATAAACACACCACAGGCATCAATGACACAACAGCGTTGCAGGAACGTGTGAAAGGTGTAAACTACCAGTGAGAGGTAAATCCAGGTCCATTTCAAACACTTTCATGAATATGCAGAATATATGCTGATTTTCAGAACACCCACAATTGTGTTATGAGTCCGACTATTGTGGCTTATCTTTTCTTTTTTTTTTTAAACACTTTTTTATTGAGTTTTCATAGCAAAATATAATGAATGAGAATGCGATCAATCAGCTAATGTTTTTCTTGTTGCCCCAAAACAAAACACTCACAAAATATAGCAAAAAAAATAGAATTAATAAATTTAAAAAATTATAAAATCAATGAAATAAGGGGTAGTAAATAAAAATAAGTAGATACAAACAGCTGTTTTTATTTTCCCCCAAAAACAAAATACCCACAAAATATAACAAAAAAATTCGAAAATAAATAATGTAAAAATAAATTAAATAAATAAATAAATACAAATA
This sequence comes from Nerophis lumbriciformis, assembly GCF_033978685.3. Classification (NCBI taxonomy): domain Eukaryota; kingdom Metazoa; phylum Chordata; class Actinopteri; order Syngnathiformes; family Syngnathidae; genus Nerophis; species Nerophis lumbriciformis. The sequence goes on from NC_084571.2 coordinate 6,055,495, forward strand.
ATTAAATACAAACAGCTGTTTTCATTTCCCCCCAAAAATAAAACACCCACAAAATATTACAAAGAAATTATCAAAGAAATAATTTTAAAAATAAATAAAATGAAGGAAAATAAATAAATATAAATAAGTAGATACAAACAGCTGTTTCCATTTCCCCCCCCCAAAAAAACACCCACAAAATACAACAAAAAAATTATAAAATAAAATAAAATCTTAAAAAAGGTATAAAATGAGGGAAAGTAAATAAGTAAATACAAACAGCTGTTTTCATTTTTCCCTCATTTCCCACCCAAAACAAAACACCCACAAAATATAACAAAAAAAGTATCAAATAAATAATTTCAAAAATTAATAAAATGAAGGAAAACAAATAAAAATAAGTAGATACAAACGGCTGTTTTCATTCCCCCCCCCAAAAAAACGACCCACAAAATACAACGAAAAAATTATAAAATAAAAATAAATTTAAAAAGTTATAAAATGAGGGAAAATAAATAAATAAAAATAAGTAAATACAAACAGCTGTTTTCATTTCCCCCCTCATTTCCCCATAACAAACACCCACATAATGTAACAAAAAAATATAAAATAAGTACATTTTAAAAAATGAAATAAATTAAAATAAATAGATACAAATAGCTGTTTTCAATTCCCCCAAAACAAAAACACCCACAAAATATAACAAAAAAAATACAAAATAAATATAATAGTTAAAAAAATAATTTAAATAAGGTAACAAAAGTAAATAAAAATAAGTAGATACAAAAAGCTGTTTTCATTTCCCCCACCCCAAAACAAAAAACCCACAAAAATACAAAAAACTAATAAAATAAGGGAAAATAAATAAATACAAATAAGTAGATACAAAATAAATCGATTTAAACAAACCAAAATGACAACAATAAAGACATCAATAAATGGGTACAGAATAGATAAACAATGACACAAAGCCACAGACAACTGCACTCAAAGCAAATAACAAAAAGTGTATTATCTAAGTACATGACATTTCAGTCACGACAAAATTGAAGATCAGTTTCCTTTACACATTTAAGGAAAGCGGCCCCATACTTCTTGATATGTTGCAGAGCAGCCATTCAATGTCAGCCTAATCTTTTCCAGTTTGAGGCAATAAAGAACCTCTCTAATCCAGCGGGTGTGGCAGTCTGAGTATGAGTCTCCCAGCCAACAGAGTAGTGAAAGCTACAAAATTAATTGTTTTAACTTCATATTTTTTCTACATTAAAACACTTCCTTGTGGTCTACATAACATGTTATGGTGGTTTGCTCAAAATGTTGCAAAAATTATGTTTTACAGACCATCTTCAAGCCGCTTTCTGATGCGGCATTTTGCCGGCGGTCTTATTTACATGCCTCCACTTTGACAGGGTCTTCTCCATGCTTACCTTGTTGTTGTTTTTTGTTTTAGTTTTCTTGGAGTCTACAGACAGATATAAGTCAGAGCTATACGCTACTTTGTATTAGAAATGGCAACAGCGGAGAATGCATGTGCAATATAAAATATAACATATATGGACTCTTACTATTATGTTGGATCCACTAAGGACTGGACTCTCACAATATTATGTCAGACCCACTCGACATCCATTGCATTTGGTCTCCCCTAGAGAGGGGGGGTTACCCACATATGCGGTCCTCTCCAAGGTTTCTCATAGTCATTCACATCGACGTCCCACTGGGGTGAGTTTTTCCTTGCCCTTATGTGGGCTCTGTACCGAGGATGTCGTTGTGGCTTGTGCAGCCCTTTGAGACACTTGTGATTTAGGGCTGTATAAATAAACATTGATTGATTGATTGATATACAGGTAAAAGCCAGTAAATTAGAATATTTTGAAAAACTTGATTTATTTCAGTAATTGCATTCAAAAGGTGTAACTTGTACATTATATTTATTCATTGCACACAGACTGATGCATTCAAATGTTTATTTCATTTAATTTTGATGATTTGAAGTGGCAACAAATGAAAATCCAAAATTCCGTGTGTCACAAAATTAGAATATTACTTAAGGCTAATACAAAAAAGGGATTTTTAGAAATGTTGGCCAACTGAAAAGTATGAAAATGAAAAATATGAGCATGTACAATACTCAATACTTGGTTGGAGCTCCTTTTGCCTCAATTACTGCGTTAATGCGGCGTGGCATGGAGTCGATGAGTTTCTGGCACTGCTCAGGTGTTATGAGAGCCCAGGTTGCTCTGATAGTGGCCTTCAACTCTTCTGCGTTTTTGGGTCTGGCATTCTGCATCTTCCTTTTCACAATACCCCACAGATTTTCTATGGGGCTAAGGTCAGGGGAGTTGGCGGGCCAATTTAGAACAGAAATACCATGGTCCGTAAACCAGGCACGGGTAGATTTTGCGCTGTGTGCAGGCGCCAAGTCCTGTTGGAACTTGAAATCTCCATCTCCATAGAGCAGGTCAGCAGCAGGAAGCATGAAGTGCTCTAAAACTTGCTGGTAGACGGCTGCGTTGACCCTGGATCTCAGGAAACAGAGTGGACCGACACCAGCAGATGACATGGCACCCCAAACCATCACTGATGGTGGAAACTTTACACTAGACTTCAGGCAACGTGGATCCTGTGCCTCTCCTGTCTTCCTCCAGACTCTGGGACCTCGATTTCCAAAGGAAATGCAAAATTTGCATGGTTGGGTGATGGTTTGGGGTGCCATGTCATTTGCTGGTGTCGGTCCACTCTGTTTCCTGAGATCCAGGGTCAACGCAGCCGTCTACCAGCAAGTTTTAGAGCACTTCATGCTTCCTGCTGCTGACCTGCTCTATGGAGATGGAGATTTCAAGTTCCAACAGGACTTGGCGCCTGCACACAGCGCAAAATCTACCCGTGCCTGGTTTACGGACCATGGTATTTCTGTTCTAAATTGGCCCGCCAACTCCCCTGACCTTAGCCCCATAGAAAATCTGTGGGGTATTGTGAAAAGGAAGATGCAGAATGCCAGACCCAAAAACGCAGAAGAGTTGAAGGCCACTATCAGAGCAACTTGGGCTCTCATAACACCTGAGCAGTGCCAGAAACTCATCGACTCCATGCCACGCCGCATTAACGCAGTAATTGAGGCAAAAGGAGCTCCAACCAAGTATTGAGTATTGTACATGCTCATATTTTTCATTTTCATACTTTTCAGTTGGCCAACATTTCTAAAAATCCCTTTTTTGTATTAGCCTTAAGTAATATTCTAATTTTGTGACACACGGAATTTTGGATTTTCATTTGTTGCCACTTCAAATCATCAAAATTAAATGAAATAAACATTTGAATGCATCAGTCTGTGTGCAATGAATAAATATAATGTACAAGTTACACCTTTTGAATGCAATTACTGAAATAAATCAAGTTTTTCAAAATATTCTAATTTACTGGCTTTTACCTGTATGTAAAATGTACATATTATATTTACAGTATATAATATATACTGATATATTATATTATTGTATTATATTTTATATAATTTATACAATATATGACAAATCCCAGCTGCAGCCAAAAAAAAAGCGTTTTATAAATAAAATGGACTTATTTACTTAATTAATTCATTGTGTAAACATGCGCTGCACAATTGTGTAACATTGACTTCCTGTTCCAAACAAACAAACAATTACCATGCGGTCACATATTGACTCCAGGGATCTACAAAGCACCCAATTTGCACACTTAATATTTCATATGTAAACAGTTTTTTGTCAATAATAGTTAATAAGTGTCGAAAATAAGTACTTAAAGTGCTATTGTTAGAAAAAAGTCGTGTAGTTTGACCTGTTTTGTCTGTACCTCCCTCTCATCAGCCAATCCGCGTTGAGCGGATTAGCTGGCAGCAGCCAATCAAAAGTCGCTGTCAAGCTACGCCTTCGTATTCGACGACAGTGAAACTTATTTTCATAAGTTCATAAAAAAGTACGACCGCTTTCTATTTTCACACTGACGCTGTGGTTAACGTTCCGTGAATAAACCCTGAAGTATTAACTCCAGCATAAACCTTTGCTTGTTTTGACTTTTCAAAGCGGAACAACAAGCGTGTTTGTTTCCGCCCGAGCCAATAATCAGTGAGCACCGCAGCGGACATGGCAGCCCTCCGGTCGGTGAGTCCAAAGACGAACGTCGTCGTCGTCGTCTGTTTACCTGCCGGGTTAATGTTTGACTTTAACGCGCTGATAAACGAGCGAGTGAAGATAAGAAGAGATAAGAAGCGTTTAGACGAGCCCGCTTCCCGCCAAAGCACCGCGAGCTACAACAAAGGACACCAGACCAGACCAAACTCCATGACAAAAACCTGCCAATTAACACCTCTCCGCTTTCAAGCCAAACGATTACGAGTTTTATAAACATACGAAGGATCGAGTGTAAATATCCACGAGTCAGTCTTTAATTCGGCATATTTAGTTGTATGTGTAACATGAGACAAGGGTACTGAAATGTCATTTTAAAGTGACCTGAAGTGTCGCCGCCCACCAAATTCCATCAGATTATCGTATTAGAGGTTTATGGAGGAATTCATCTACAATGGTGTTTTTACAAAGAGTATATTATCAGTCACTTGCTGACGACAACAGTTTTCGCCCTTTACGTACTAGGTTGGTAAAACGTGAGTCCTGGGTGTAAATTAATAATTGTTTTTATTTCCCTGACTATGCTAGTAAATTAGCATTTTTAGCATTGGCTGTGCAATATACGCTGCCTTTTATAACATTACACTTGCGTTGTTACAGTAAGTTATTTTATTAGAATGACTGCAACAGACGCATTGATTGCATCATTTTTTTTCATTCCACACACTAGTGCAGTGTTTTTCAACCTTTTCTGAGCCAAGGCACATTGTTTTCAATGAAAAAATCCGTGTGCCAAACTTGTCACTTATTAGTTAACTTATCACCAAAAGAAATCTTATTGTCTTTTTCTGCCTTTTATTCCCGCTCTTACTTTTTCCACTTCCAGGTGTCCAACACACAACACATGTCATCATATCCTGTGTCCCCCGCCCTTAAGTTCCCCTTACAATGGTTCCGGTATTGTGCTGTGACCCGAGTAACCAATACACAGTGTTGGATTAGTTACTGAAAACCAGTTACTAGTTACTCTATTTCAAAAGTAACTCAGTTACTTAAACCAAAAAGTAATGCGTTACTGTGAAAAGTAACTATTTAGTTACTTATATATTTAAAAAAATCTTTTTTAAGGCCCCATTTAATGCCCTTTTAGCCTTCATTTCAGTTCTGTTATTGCACTGGGGAATAATACAATATGTTGATCAACTTGGCATGCATTTGCATCACTGAACTCAAACAGCAATGCGGTCTACATACAACACACAAAGACAAAGATATGATTCAAAGGGCCAATTTGTTTCATGCCAGAACAAATTGACAACATTATTTGAAATAGCTGAAACATAACATACATAAGTAACAAACAGCATAATAACAACATAGCTGTAAACCAAGGAAGGCACACACTACATACACAAAGCCTAACCAGGCGTTTTTTTATCTCAAAAAATTCTGAAATAAAATCATGTCTGAAGCCCAGAACACTCTACACAATTCCCCAGTTTTAGTTTAGAGAAAAGGAAAGATTGGCCTGGCCCACTAGGATCCCTCTTTATGTTTGTGAACTTTATAGTCCATACATTTAGAGTGATGTGATAATCAAACACTCTAGAAGTCTAGAATGAAAGAGTATATAAAATAATTGACAGAGTGTGTACTAGAGATGCGCGGTTTGCGGACACAACCGCGGAGTCCGCGGATTATTCGCGGATCGGGCGGATGAAATTAAAAACAATAAGATTTTATCCGCTCGCGGGTCGGGTCGGGCGGATTAATTAGATTTTTTTTTTTTTTTTTTTTTTTGCGGGTGGCAGTTAAACCAATTCGGAAATATATATACATAGTTAAATGTTGTTACCCACATACGAAAAACGAGCAGGCACCTGCTGCATATGCCACAACAGAAGAAAAAAAAAGAAAAGAGATGGACACTTTTACGGAGCGGAGAAGGGACGCCTCGCCGGGGTCCGGGACCGAGGCCCCTTCCCCCGAGAGGGCCCCACCGGGAGCCGTAGCTGAGGCGATCCGCGAGAAGGGCCCGACGCACGTCCAGGGTCACTACCGCGCCCACCGCACCGACACCCCGCCTCGTCCGCTTTCGCAGTGCGCTCACGAAAGGGGTGGGGCTCACCCTGGTTGATATAGAGAGCAGGACGGTGGCCATGGAATTTCATTTAAGGTTTGTGATAAACCATCAAACTCATTCGTTAAAAGGACTCTATAGTAATATAAAGCAAATTTTTCTGGACATTATCATGCAAGAAAAGTTTATTTTTGGGATCGCGATCACCGCGTAATGATTTTTAAAGGTTGCATTACATTATTAACTGTCCCATGTGATCAGCCAGTGCGATTGGAAGTCCATGCTCAATTATTGCCTCCGTAAATAAAACTTCGGCATTCATCACATCCAAAGAATCTGTTTGGGCGACGAAAAACGTTGAAAGTTTTCCACTTGTATCGCTAGCAACGGCATTAGACTTGTGTTTTTTTGTCCCAACGTGGTCTTTTACATCGCTAATTCCTCCGTGTCCGATCGAAAAATCTTGTCTGCACAAGGTGCAATTCGCGTAGTTTTCACCCTTTTTTTTTTTTTTTTTAATTAATATTAGATATATAACAACGGGCGGATGGCGGGCGGGTGCAGTTCTGATCAAACGTTACATCGGGTGGATGGCGGATGGTTGACGACTTTCTGACGCGGTTGCGGATGAAATAAATTGCCTATCCGCGCATCTCTAGTGTGTACCTTCAGTGTACAGTGCCTCGTTAAAATCCAGCCGCTGTTGGAGGTGGAGGTGACGTGTGTGTCTCTTTACTTGCTTCGTCGAAGCATGTTGCATTTGTAGCGGTTTCAGCAGATTTGAATTGCTAGAATAGGATCTTTGATCCAAGGCACAACTTACATTCAACTAAAATGTTTTTATTTGTGGTCGACAAAAGAAAAGTATTGAGAATATCATGTGCGATGCAAGCAGTCCCGCAGGGAGTTTACTTGAGTGTGATATCATGTGTGATGCAAGCAGTCTCGCAGCGTGTTCACTTGTGTGTGATATCATGTGCGATGCAAGCAGTCCCGCAGGGAGTTTACTTGAGTGTGATATCATGTGCGATGCAAGCAGTCTCGCAGCGTGTTCACTTGTGTGTGATATCATGTGCGATGCAAGCAGTCCCGCAGCGTGTTCACTTGTGTGTGTGATATCACGTGCGATGCAAGCAGTTCCGCAGCGTGTTTACTTGTGTGATATCACGTGCGACGCAAGCAGTCCTGCAGCGTGTTCACTTGTGTGATATCATGTGCGATGCAAGCAGTCCCGCAGCGCCTTCACTTGTGTGTGTGATATCATGTGCGATGCATGCAGTCCTGCAGCGTGTTCACTTGTGTGATATCATGTGCGATGCAAGCAGTCCCGCAGGGAGTTCACTTGAGTGTGATATCATGTGTGATGCAAGCAGTCCCGCAGCGTGTTCACTTGTGTGTGATATCATGTGCGATGCAAGCAGTCCCGCAGGGAGTTTACTTGAGTGTGATACCATGTGCGATACAAGCAGTTCTGCAGCATGTTGTACAAAGATGGACAGCTAGTTAACGTCTAAATGTCCTCCAATAAGCACACAATTGATTGTTTTTTAGTCAAGTCTTGCAAGTGCTTGCATGTAAAATGTGTGATATCATGTGTGATACAAGCAGTCCTGCAGCGTGTTGTGCAAAGATGGACAACTAGTTAATGTCTAAATGTCTTCCAATAAGCGCACAATTTCATCTGTTTAGTCGAGTCATTTACAAAAGGTAAACATGCTTGGCTATAGGTTACTAGGAGCTAGCAGCTACACAACAGCGAAGCACACTATAGCACACAAGCTAGACATACATCATAATAATTGAACAATGTTGCAGTGTGAAACAACACATTAGTCAATATAAACAAGTATCAAATAATCATATTACTTACACATACAAAGTCCACAAGGCAGAAACAAATTAGAAATCATCCAGTAACAATTGTATCTCTATCATTCAGTGGCCACTAGGTGTCGCCAAGAAATCATTTACCACTCCCCTTCAACTTAAAGACAGCATAAGTCTATTCCAGACGGTTAATAATAAATATGTTAGTGTTTTTCATACCTACCATTGTTCTCTGTTAGGCTCATTTCACTTGATCAAACCTTTTCTAATATTCCACACTACAAAATAAAAGTGTGTCTGATTCCTACTGATATCGTATCAAATCAATATCGGTATCGTATCGAAAGTTAAAAAGCGTATCAGGACACTCCTAATAAAATGTTTTGTATTATATGTTTAGCAGCGAATAATAAAAATGTTTTTTTTTTTTTTCTGTTTTCAGGGAAGATTGACAAAGACACTTCCTGTGGTTTTGGCATCTCAACGTATGTCTAGCTCCTTTAAGGTAACGCGTCAAGAGCCACGTACGATCATGTGACAGCACGGCATTATGGGAAAGTCTTTAAACTGTCCCCCATCTTCTTCACCTCTCTTAATTCTTCCTAATGGAACCTCCAAATGTCTGCAATGTGACGTAATTGTCCTTTTAATTAAAAAAAAAAGCATGCTAATCCTACAATCAATCACTCTTGTCCCGCCCACTTCCCTGTCTGGCCACGCCCCTTCCTCCCTGTCTGGACCTGCCGCAGGCTGCCGACCTGACAATTGAGCGAAACCCGGTATGCAAGGACAAGCCCGACCCGTCCACGCTGGTGTTCGGCAAACAGTTCTCGGACCACATGTTGACCATCACGTGGTCCGCCAGCGCCGGCTGGGATGCCCCCAAGATCAAACCCTTCCAGAACTTGTCTCTGCATCCCGCTAGCTCCGCCCTGCACTACTCCATTGAGGTGAGACACACCTGATACTCGCTAGCGTTAAAACTTTAATTGGATCTTGAAAAAAATCAATACATTATTTAAAAAGTTTACCTCTTTTTCTTTAGAACACATTCATTCTTAAATTGTTTTCATAAATATTTTGCTATTTTTTCAATTGTTTTTGATAATTATTGTTTATTTTTTTATTCATTTTGTTTTTTTTATTTTATTAATTTCTAATGTATCATTTTAAAAAATGTATTACAATTAGATAAAAACAAATAAAATATTTATCAATAAAAAGTCTACATCGTTATTAATATTACTTATTGATGTATTATTTTTAATATTTAATTTATTTACATTTTGTATTATTTGTACTATCTTCTTTTTTTATATTGTCTTTTTTGTTTTATTCAAGATTTGTATCTACTATAGACAAAAATAAATATGTCATAACTTTTTAAGCATAAATAAAACATACAAAATTAATACAATAAAATACATGAATAAAATGAATAATAAAATGACTCATAATAAAATAAATATCATTATAAAAATAAATAAATACAAATCAAATATTTATAAAAAGTCATTTATTTTCATTTTGTGTTATTTGTTATGTACTACCGTATATCTTTTTTTCATGTTTTTCTATTTTTAAGATTTGCATCTACAGTAGACAACAATTATTGTGTCAAACTTTCTTTAAGTAAAAATAACGCATATAATAAAACAATAAATACATATGTACATAAACACAATGACTAATAAAATGATTCAGACTAAAATTAATTTAAAAAAATGATAGCACTTTTAGTTGTACAGTAGTTTTTTTAACATCCATAAAATTACAATGATCTACTCCAGAGGTTTTAAAATGAAAGCACGAGGGGGCCATTTTGATATTTTTCATTTCCAAAACCAATACAATATATAAATATTTTATAACCTTTAGGACTCCTCTCTGGGACTCAGCAGGGTCTCAGTCATAAAATAATTAAAAATAGGTCATATATTATAAATACTTCTATTATTATTACATGTTTAAATCTCTCGATCAACTCAGGCATATCTCTTATGTCCTTTTTGTCAAGGTAAAACCTTTTTTTTATTTAGCAAAAACACAAAATATGCATTATTTTCCCCCAACAAAAATTCTCGGTGCAATATTTGATGTGAAGAAATTGGAGCCTAAATAGGTCAATCATTCATAACAACATTGATGTTAACTCATTTATTACTTTTTGACCAATGACAGTTTAAAAAAATAAAAATGACACTAAAATTATTGGGAATCCAAAAGGGCCACACTCATAAAAACAGTTTTGAATAAGTCGTACTTATTTTCTTACTTTCAAAACTTAAATCTCAAGATCAATTTCATATCTATTTGTGGATTGTACATTTTTATGTGAAGTTGTTTTGTTTCTGTTTCATGCCCTTTTTGTCAAAGAAAACTCAGTTTTTTATATGGGAAACACACAAAATATGTAAAATGTTCCCCAAAAAATATTTCAAAGTGGAGTATTTGATGTGAAGTAATTGCGTCCTTAAATATGTCAATAATTCAAAACAACATTGATTTTGATTCATTATTATTTTTTGAACAATGACAGTTTATAAAGAGGAAAAACAGCCTGCATGGCAGCTTTGTGCTATTAGAGTCAACATTGCAACTTTTTCTTGTTACTTTTATTCCACTTTTTTATAATTTATTTATTTATTAATGTATTATTATTATGAGAATGTTGGGGGGGTTGTTAAAAAATGATCTGTGTGCCGCAAATGGCCCCCGGCTGCTTTTTAGACACCCCTGATTTGATGATTATTTTAACAATATTTATTAGTTCGTAATATTGCGTTATAGTCTTTGTCATTTTATATATTTTAGTGTTCACATACAACTCATTGCAGTGAAAAATGATGTAATTCCTGAAATATACTTTAATATAAATATTAGACATTATGAATATATGAATAATTGACGGTATGGATAATCACATTTAAAAAATGAAGAATTTTGTGGTTTTCAGCTTTTTGAAGGCATGAAGGCATTCCGCGGCGTCGACAACCACGTTCGCCTCTTCCGCCCGATGCTCAACATGGAGAGGATGCATCGCAGCGCCGAGCGCAGCTGCCTCCCTGTAAGTGTCTTTAAACGCCCACAAACTAAACGTCCCCGCCTCAAACTGTATCACTGCAGCGCCATTATTTTTCTCACGTCACTGGATGTCAGGCGGGATGCATGCTCGTCGTCTACAAACGTTGAAGTGTGCACGGAGACGTTTAAAAGACACTTCCTGTTAGTGCGCGGAGACTTAAGAAAGGCACTTCCTGTGTGTGCAGGTATTTGAAAAAGATGAGCTGCTGCAGTGCATCAAGAAGTTGGTGGAAGTGGACCAGGAGTGGGTTCCTTACTCTCAGGACGCCAGCCTCTATATCCGACCCACCTTCATCGGCACAGAGGTGAGTTACGTGCCCACACCACGTCACCTCCGTCTCCTGGCAAACTAAAGCCACGTCTCCCCCGCCCGCTCGCCAGCCGTCCCTCGGCGTGACACGGGCCAGCGAGGCGATGCTCTTCGTCATCGTGGGGCCGGTCGGACCGTACTTCGCCACCGGCTCCTTCAACCCCGTCTCGCTGCTGGCCGACTCGTCCTTCGTGCGCGCCTGGAAAGGAGGCGTCGGCGCTTACAAGATGGGAGGGTGAGTGCAATCGCAAACAGGATCGTAAGAAGTTGAGTTTGTGCTTCGAAAAATGTTTATGGGACAGAATAAGACAAATTAATACATATTTGAATAACGCCTTCAATGTGACATTAGTGAAATAAATATAAACTGAACACATTACTGTAATATAAAATTACTATTAAATGAATTATTAGACAATTTAATTAATTGTTTCAGTATTTATTCATAATTAAATTTCATGATCTAATTATTTAATGTTTACATTTTTCCATGATTTATTTGTTTAACTTATTTACTTCAAAATGTATTTTTTCAAATTTTCATTATTTCCTATTTCAATTATTTACTTCAAAATGTCATTATTTCATGATTTAATTAACAATTAAATTATTTAATGTTTAAATTATTTCATAAAATGTTTTATTTCATGATTTATTTATTTCATGTTTTAAATATTTACTTAAAAATGTTATTTGACCATTTAATGTAATGATTTCATGTGTTAAATAATTATTTTATAATTTAATTATTTAATGTTTGGAACATTTCACAATTTTGTTATTTCATGATTTAAATATTCACTTCAAAATTTAAATGTTTCATTTAATTATTTCATGTTTTTTTTTTTACTTCAAAATTGTATTGTTTCATGTTTTAATTATTTCATGATTTAATTAAAGATTTCATGTTTTATTTATGAAACAAACAAAAAAAAATAGATCTTTAAATAATAATTTTAATGTGTCATTGATTAAATAAATCAGAATTAAATACATAAATGTGTTATTCAATTACTATTTAATAAATATTAGACAATTTACTTATTTCAGTACTTAATTATTTTATGACCCAATCATTTCATGTTTATTTGAGGTTTTGATTATTTCACAATTTGTTTACTTCACAAATTATTTCATGATTTAATTATTTATATATATTATATATTATATTAGGGTGAGAAGCTCTGTCATTTGGGGGGAGCTCAAAGTAAAGCCGCTGCTCCTCCACATGGAGAGGAGCCAGATGAGGTGGTTCGGGCATCTGGTCAGGATGCCACCCGAACGCCTCCCTAGGAAGGTGTTTCGGGCACGTCCGACCGGTAGGAGGCCACGGGGAAGACCCAGGACACGCTGGGAAGACTATCTCTCCCGGCTGGCCTGGGAACGCCTCGGGATCCCCCGGGAGGAGCTGGACGAAGTGGCTGGGGAGAGGGAAGTCTGGGCTTCCCTGCTTAAGCTGCTGCCCCCGCGACCCGACCTCGGATAAGCGGAAGAAGATGGATGGATGGATGGATGGAATTATTTACTTCAAAATGTAATGATTTCACAATTTAATTATTTAATCATGTATTTATTGATTCTACATTTTAATGATTGATTTCACAATTGAATTAATTCATGTTTAAATTAATTATTCCATGATTGAATGATGTACTTATTTCATGAACGTGTATGTCAGTGCTTCATGAATTTATTTGATCCGTCAAATTTAGCCATCAAAGTCAGGGGCCGGGACTAACTGGAATTTTGTCCATTGATTGTTGTGGAACGTTGGAAGTCTTTGCAAACATGGCGGCTAAGGAGGCTTTACTTGTACTTTTTGAGGAGATGCTGGTAGATATTTAAGAAGCAAGAGCTGCTGACCCAAAGCATGTAGCGCTAAACATAGAGGAATTTATTCCAGTTGTCTGAGTTATTTCCGCACTTTCTGACTGAGATATTTACCATGTACGCGGCCGCTACTCTGGTTCCAAGTCTACAGACAAGTGGACGTGCTGGGTAACCAATCAGGTGGTAGCCCCGCCCACTGACTTTGACAGATAAAAAACATGTTCATGAAATAATTAAATATATTTATATAATTGTAATTATTTTAATGAATTATTTATTTAATTAACACATTTAGGTAATTATTTAAATATTTATTATTTTATTTCATTCTGTCCCATTTGACCCTCCATCAATTTATGTAAAAATTACATATGTTTATGTATGCAGCAGATTTATCCTGTTCACAAATTCAGATTCATGGATTATTTCCTGAAAAGAACATGTTACTATAGAGCAGAAATAGACCCTTCTAATATTTCGAGTGAGCATTATTATTTTTGGAGTCTCACTCGATTGTGTACCTAATGAATTGTTTGAATTAAGTGTGGTAAAAAATATTGATATGACAACATATATCGCTACACTTTTTCTAACGCTATATTGTTTTGTTTACGTCTTAATATCAATGTTTTATTTTTATGTGCGGATTATAGCTGAAGAAACTTGATCCACTTTTATTTTTATGTGCGGATTATAGCTGAAGAAACTTGATCCACTTTCTGTACAATTGCAAAATGGCAATGGATCATTTGAATTACTTTTTTTAAATTAATTATTACTGTTGTCAAGTGTAAATATTTACAACTTGTATTCGCAGCTGCATTTTTACATTTAGCAATGAACTATGTAGAATATCGCAATACTGTATTCAAGTATTGTGATGTGTATCGTATTGTGAAGACAATACCCAATCCTAATTCAAATACCTATTACTGCTTTGCATTGGAAGATGTGACCCAACAACCCAACACGTTCATAGAAGTCCAGTAAAACAGCGCCCTCTGGTGGATTATAATTGAAATTGCATGTGCCGCTGTAATGATGCAGGGGTGTCCAGCCTTTTCCCATTAAGTCAAAGTGTGCTGGGGTCATTTTGATATTTATTTAAAAATACAGAAAAAGTTTAAAACAGATATTATATATATTTAAAGATAAACCTTTGTGTCAGCTTTGTGTTATAGGTGATTATGTACAGTAATTTTAATTATAAGAACATTTCAGCTTTTTCTCATTACATTCCGATTTGTTTTGCTCTTTTTTCCTACATTTTTGTTTTTTTCCCTGTAGAATGAAATTAAATGTATAACCTAGTGTGTCAAAAATTCTGCCTTTACAAAAAATGTATATTAATTTATACATTTAACAGTTGTAATTTTTCAAATCAATTAATTCATAACCAACCATATTTTTATTGTTATATTTCACAAGCTTGTAATATTTTAGATAAGGGGTGTCTAAACTTTTTCCACCAAGGGTCGCATACTGAAAAGTCAAAGTATGCAGGGGCCATTTTTAGATTTTTTTAGTTAAAAAAAAAAAAGTACTAAAAACAGATTATATTTAAAGAAAAAACTTTGTGTCAGCTCTGTGTTATAGGTAACTAAGTATATTATTTATCAGATTTTTCTCAATACATTCTGGGTTTTTTTTCTTCTTTATTTCTTACATTTTAGTGGGTCCCCCCCTCCGACAATATGCTGCGGGCCAACATAACTCAGTCTGTGGGCAGCAAATGGCCCCCGGGCCACACTTTGGACACCACTGTTTAGGACAGTAAAACCACAACAAAATGATGATGACCAAGATTGATCTTCATTGTCTTTAAGGAACTACGGTCCAACCATCGCGGTGCAGAACGAGGCAGTGCAGCGAGGCTGCCAGCAGGTTCTGTGGCTGTACGGCGAGCAGGAGGAGATTACGGAGGTCGGCACCATGAACCTTTTCATCTACTGGACCAACAAGAACGGAGGTCAAAACACGTCTTTGTTTGCACGCTGAAAGTGTCAGAAAATAAGAGCAGTTTTGTTCTGTGTAAGCAGAGAAGGAGTTGCTGACACCACCGCTGGACGGCATCATCCTGCCTGGAGTCACCAGACAGTCTCTGCTGGACCTGGCCAGAACCTGGGTGAGCAAACTACCATGTGGACCGGAAGCAGCAAGTAGCTTGATGATGTTTGTTGTCAGCGTGAGTTTAAGGTGACAGAGCGCACGATGAGCATGAAGGAGCTGCTGGGAGCTGTGGACTCAGGACAGGTTCTGGAGGTGTTTGGGGCCGGGACCGCCTGTGTGGTGTGTCCAGTGGGCAGCCTTCTCTACAAGGGGAAGGTCAGTTATTTTCCCCCTTGTGCTCGAGCAAGTAAACACCTCACACACCTTTTTTGTCCATCAGACGTATGAGATCCCGACCATGCAGAATGGCCCCGACTTGGCCAAGAGGTTCTACAAAGAGCTTACTGATATACAGGTAACTTTGTGTACTTTTAAGTTCCTTTTAAATCGGGGGTGTCCAAGGTGCGGCCCATAGCTCATTTTTTAACGGCCCGTGACACTTTCTAAAAATACTATTGGGTAGAAACAAAAAAAGTGGAATAAAACAGAAATGTAAGGAGAAAAAGTTGCAATGTTGAGTCTAATAACACAAAAAACTTGCTCAAATTGCTCAAAATTTACTAATTCAAGTCAATTTTATGAATTATTGACCTTTTCAAGGCTCCAATTATTTCTCATCAAATAGTCAGCTTAAATATTTTGTGGGGCTGTGAATCTTCAGCCACCACACAATTCGATTCTTGGGGCAACCATTCGATTCAGAATCGATTCACTATTCAAAATCAATACTTTTTTAATAACATTGGGTTCCAGTTCCTTGATTAATGACATTCCTCTATAAAATAAACAGATCTGATACGTTTCTATATTACTTAAAAGAAAACTGGTTTTGTTTAATAAAATTCTACCCAAACATTTACTTAGCTGGACAAGACAGATTTTGGGGGGGGGGTATTTTTAAAAATATATTTTTTTAATGTTTAAAAATCGTAATTAAAAAAAAATTTGCACTACTAATATTGTTTGGCAGATAAAAAAACGTTTTCTTTGACAAAAAAGGCATAAATCAAACAAATTTAAAAAACTTAAAATTGACCGATAAAGTCTGAAGTTGATCTTGTGATTTAAGTGTTGAAAAAATATAATGTATGACTTATTTGTGACCCTTTTGGACCCATAAGAATTTGTGGGATTTATTTGTAGTCCTTGTTCAACAAAATAATGAATTAAAATGTTATAAATTACTTCATATCAAATTTGGATTTTTTTAAGGACAATATTGCAATGTTTTAGTCATTAAAAAAAACAAGGATTTCTTTGACAAAAAAGGCATAAAATGTAAAAAAAAAAAAAAAAGTTTTACTTCAATTACCCAGTCAGATCTTAAGGTTGGCCACAGCATACTTTGATTTTTTATTTCGGACACCTCTGGTTTAAAAAGACGATGTCGCTTTCCAGAAGTTTCTCAGCTTGTTGACGCCCTCTCTTGTCTTTCCCAGTATGGACGCAAGGCGAGTGAATGGGCACCGCTGGTGGTTTAGTTTCTTTGCACAAAGTAGTCCAACAGTTACATCCCATAATTCCTTCTAACCACTAAAGTACTCCTATCCTCCTGCCACTAAGTGGTCGTCATAGAAACATCAGAATCTGGAGCAATATGAACAGTATGCAATGTTTGATGTGTTTACCAATATATATATATAGAATACATATATAGCACAATGTTACTCTTCCTATAACTGTAGTTGTGGCTTAGGAGTGCTGAGCTGCAATCCTTGTTTTTAAAACTGTTACATTGACACGTCATCATGGTTGTGGACCAAAAGGGGGCGCCACAACACTGCTGACGTCACTTTGCACTCCTGAGAGGCTTCCAGGTGGGACAAGCCAGTTTGAACTGCACAAAAACGCTGGAGATTAGAAGATTAGAGCAAAGCTGAATGTCTGCACTAGTTTATTGTGAGAACATTATTTAATTTTTAAATGTTTTGCTCCTTCCTATGAAATTTGTCAGCAGTCTTCCAGTTCTCAGAAGTTTTTAAACCTCGTCTAAGTGCCTGCTGACAAATGTCCGTCAGCTTGTCTTTTAGTCCTTTCTTTGTATGTGCTGTTACCTTCAGTGAGCATGTTTTTACAATAAACTCCATTTGACTAGTCTTCAAAGATGCTGCACACAAATCTTTTTTACCTTTTTATTAGTGAAACTGAGGGAATTTAGAATCTGAGCTTCTGGAAGAACCACTTGTTCTTGCCCGTCTTATACCTGCAAACAAAGTATACATTATTTATACATTTAGGTGATAGTTTTGCGAGTAGACAAAGTACAAATATTCCCAATAAAGTGTCTCACCTCTCTTCAAACTTGACCTTAGCCTCCCTTCTGGCTTTGCATTTGAGAGCAGGATCCCTGAAGACATCCTTGTTGACAACAGTTTTGTCCAGAGGAATGTCCACAGAGTATCTGCAAATTTAAAAAAAAAAATACATGTTATACTTCCAGTGCTTTTTAAAGCCTCTAGTATTGGTCGACATCAATATTAACACAATACATTATCAGCAGGAATCATACATATTTTTATTTAGTGTGGAATGTTATAAAAGGTTTGATTAAGTGAAATTAGTCAATCAGAACAATGGTATGTACGAAAAACACAAACCTGTTTATTAACTATCTGGAATGGACTTATGCAGTCTTCAAGTTAAAATGGAGTGGTAATTGTTTTTGGTAACACCTCATGGCCACAATAATTCATGAAGTTAAGCTCATGACAGTAAGTTAAATGATGCAGATACGTTTGTTACCAGATACTTTCCAATATGTCTTGGAGATTTAGTATGTGTAAGTAATATGCAACTATAATTATTTGATATTTATATTGACAAAAGTGCTCCATGTGTGCATTATCCTTTCCATCCTTTGTAACTGAGCTACTGTGTGGAACAATTTCCCTTGTGAATCAATAAAGTTTGTCTAAGTAAAAGTTTTACACTGCAATATTGCTCAGTGATTATGCATGCACTCTTAGTAGCCTGTAGGCAAGCATGTTTATATTTTTGAAAATGACGAATTAAATGGAAGAAATAGTGTGCTTATTGGAGGACATTTAGAGGTTATCTGGCTGTACAGCTTTGCAAAAGTCAACACGCTGCAGGACTGCTTGTATCGCACATGATATCACACATTTTAATTTTCCTGAGGGAACTCTCCTGAAGGAATCAACCAAGTATCATCTATCCATCACACATTTTACATGCAAGCCAATATCATCTGACTGTTATGATTAAGGACTGATATTAATATAAGATTGGGACACTACTAGTGTAAATAATCCAGGGGCGTACAAAGTGCAACATGTTAGATTCTAGTAAAATAAGCAGGAAACTACAGCAAAACAATACAATGTGACAAGAAAAAGATGACACAAAAACTAAGATTTGTTTTTAAGTATAAGTATAATTGTTTTAGCCTTTCAAATATTATACATGCTTCATAGCCAATTACACAAATTAGGCAATGGCGTCACTTTGACAGCGTCCCAGCAGCCACAGATTTCTGTTCTGTGGGACACACTGAACCTCATCTACCAGGTTAACAGTTGGCCTTCACGACTGCCAGAGTAACATCACTATTACAGCTACTCTGACAAAGAGAAATGCAAAGTAAGCTATTTGTGTTACATTTGTATGGCTAGAACCTAATCAATTGTAATTGTACTTCATTCACACAGCAGTCATTTTTTGTTTGTCAATAAATAGAGGCATGTCTGAATCAGACACTTATTGAGCCACCTTGTTGAGAGTGATCAAGAAACTTCTCCCTCACATCGTTCAACATTTAAACCAGCGAGGTGCTCACCTGGTAGGCATGAGGTGGTTGTAGTTGAACACTTTGACAAAAGCCTTGATCTTGGATCTCTTGGCAACCTTCTTCTTGCCCATGCTGTTGGTCACCTTGCGGGGGTAGCGGTCGATGCCTGCGACCAGAGCGTGGCTGTAAGGGCGGTCGGCCGTGCCATCATCGATATTCTTGGGAGGAAAAGAGCAATAAAGGCTTAACAAACATTACTTAAATGTCTGTCATAATAAAACATTATTTCTGAGTAGGATACGTGGGGGAAAAAACAGAACTTCCATTTTTCTAAGTAAACTTACACAATTAAGAAGGGATTCAATACTTATTTTCCCCACTAGTATTAATTGTAGATATTGTCCAATGAAAAGCTATCTCCTTGACATGCCATAAATGCTGAAACCTGACCAGGATGCAATGAAAGATTGTAAGAAAGTTCTAAAATAAAAGTAGTAGAGTTATCAATATTGTGACATAGTAGAGTTGTACGGTATACTGGCACTAATAAAGTACCACAAAGGCACTATGCTGCCTTTCAAAAATACAATACTTTTTTTTGTTGTGGACATGATGAGCAACATTGCTGGTAATATGAGCAGAGTCAAAAACAAACAGACAGACAGACAGAAGAGGGAGAATGGACGTATTTTGTCTTTAAAACTAACAAAGGTGAAGCTATAAACACTGAAGCGCAGCTCTGCAAGCAGTGCCTTTCAACATTGCCAGCATGCGGCTAACATCCCTCTACAGTATTTATCTACTTCATCACTAATTCTTGCCTCCATAGCGACAAATAAACTTTGTTTCTTACAAGTATCATCCGTGCAGGACAAGGAATAGCTAAACATGCTTCACTAAACACTGTAGTAGGATACAATGGCTAACCGCTAACAACAAGCTGGCGCTCCTGAATATAAACAAATGGGTGGCTCTATACAAATATTGACTACAAGAGCCATATATAGTCAATAATTACATTAATATTTCTAAAAAAAATACCAAATATTATTGTTTAGAAACTAAGGAAAACGAGAACTTTTTGACCTATGTATGACCCTGAAATTATTTGGTATTGGAACCACACCCGCATTTGTAGTATCACCCAAATCCTATGTAGGACATCCAAACAAGAGAAGAATAAGTGATTTTTACATTTAAACAGAAGTGTAGATAGAACATGTTCAAACAGGAAGTCTAATCTGATTGTCTCTGGGACGCATCGACAGGCAGAAATATTTTCCGGGCAACAATGTTACTTCAGACCTTTCATATGATATCAAGAGTCCTCAGATTTGACAACAGAGATACCAGAGCAAGATCTGACAAGCTTGCCCCCATCAGGGATGTCTGGGACAGATGGGTGAAGCTCCTTCCACTGATGTTCAACCCAGGGCCAGAGGTGACAGTGGATGAACGTCTTGTCCCTTTCCGAGGAAAATGCCCCTTCCGACAATACATACCCAGTAAGCCAGGGAAGTATGGCATAAAATCTGGGCAGCCTGTGATGCAAAAACCAGTTATGCCTGGAATCTACAGATTTACACAGGCAAAGCTGCGAGTGGCATCCCTGAGAAAAACCAAGGAAAACGTGTGGTCCTTGATATGACTACTGGACTGCAGGGTCACAATATCACTTGTGACCATTTCTTTACCAGCTATGACTTTGGACAATAACTTCTCAGGAGGAAACTAACCATGGTGGGCACAGTGAAGAAAAATAAACCTGAGATTATTATTAGTTTTGGAACTAGTAATCTATTTCTATTGGTTTGATTTGCTTGATTGGTTGTTGTTTGTTTGACCATGCAAATCTATATTTTGTTATAGTTCTGCTTTTCATTTTGTTTGTTTTAAAGTTCTGTTGCTGAAAAAATACTTTTTAGCCTTTTTCTTGAAGTAAATATATATGGGTCGAAATTGACCCGTAACACCATATATGTTACTATAGTTACCGTATTTTCCGCACCATTAGCCGCACCTAAAAACCACAAATTTACTCAAAAGCTGACAGTGCGGCTTTTAACCCGGTGCGCTTTATATATGGATTAATATTACGATTCATTTTCATAAAGTTTCGATCTCGCAACTTCGGTAAACAGCCGCCATCTTTTTTCCCGGTAGAACAGGACGCGCTTCTCCTTCTACGCAAGCAACCGCCAAGGTAAGCACCCGCCCCCATAGAACAGGAAGCGCTTCTTCTTCTACTGTAAGCAACCACCCGCCCCGGAAGAAGAAGAAGTGAAATGGCTCCTATTAAGTGTGTTGTCTGTCTAATTATAAATAATGCAGACGAGGCGTGTTAACTGAGTTCTCAACGTTTACTCACAGCGTGCTCATAACCACATTCTAACTGCCAGCATACAACAACGCTTCTCAGGGCTACCGCGCATGCTCGTCACTATCGTTGCATGCTGGGTAGTGTAGTTGTTATATTTGCTAGCTCATAACATCACATTGAGAGACACGCTTACGCGCTTAATTCAATACTCACCGTCATTCCGGGTGGATTGACAAAAGACCTCCAGCCGCTAGATATTGGTGTCAACAGGGCATTCGAAGCTAGACTGCTAACTGCGTGGGAACAATGGATGACCGAAGGCGAACACACCTTCACTAAGACAGAGGCAGCGCCGGACGACATTCGCCCAACTTTTCAATTCGGACACCGAAGGAGAAAAATTCGAGGGATTTATGAATGAAGAATAACTTCAGAAAGTGAGCGTTATGTTTATTTTGTGTGTTGTGACATTAACGTTCGAGCAACATTATGTTGCTATTGCTCTGCACTATTTTGAATTTTACTATGTTTGTGATTGCACATTTGCGTACATTTTGGGACAGAGTTGTTAGAACGCTGGTTTTTAATATATTATTAAAGTTTGACTGACCTATCTGACTGTTTTTTTGACATTCCCTTTAGCGCAGCGTAGGCGCGGCTTATAGTCCGGGGCGGCTTATTGGTGGACAAAGTTATGAAATATGCCATTCATTGAAGGTGCGGCTAATAATACGGTGCGCCTTATAGTGCGGAAAATACGGTAGTTAATATTATTAAAATGAAAAAAATAATAAAATAAATGTATTTAAGAGATGTGTTCTAATACCCCTCAGTAATAATCAGGTAACACAACAACCTTTTATTTATTTATACGATTCTCTTGAGGTTCATTTTACCATTTTTTTTATTGAAATCGAGGGGTATACTGACAAAAAAAAGGCCCAATGGCCCACACCAAAAATATTAAAACCAATATTTTCATGGATAAGGAAGCCTAACATGGTAACCAAGAGATGAGAAACAAATTGAATGATAGATAATTGTTTTTAGTGTATTTTACAGCTGATTTAAGACATGGGTCAAAACCGACCCGTTAACATAAGAGATGGTAACAGAAAGCTAACACAAGAGGAAGGTTAATTGGAGTAGAAAAAAAGCGTACGTTTAGCAAATCATATTTTTTTTCTATTAAATAAAGCCATTTGTGGTCCCCTTTATTTTGAAATCTATCGAAATACATGTTGGCACTGGCACGGAAATATATGTAGTGGGACAATCCTACATTTAAGGTCAGCAAAGTTTATTTACCTTCACGATGACAGCTTTGCGGCCGGCGTAGCGTCCAGCGAGGACCATCACCACCTTCCCCGGCTTCATAAACTTGCCCATGCCTGGATGCAACAACCCACAGGTAATCATTTAACACGTAATCAACATGACAAATACACAAAGTAACACCAGTCTCGCTGCTAACTGACGAGCGAGCTATGTTAGCATTATAGGTTTTTGGGGCTAACAGCGACGTTTGAGATTCTTGACTAACACTCAAGTATATACTGGAACAATATTAACACTTTTGGGAAACGTTACATAGCGCGTTCCTGCCAAGATATATATTTTTGTTTTAGTTAAGCTGTTAAAAGTGTGGTTACATTAGGAAGGCCGCCATGTTAGAATGAACGCTGGGCGAGCCTCGCAATAAAGGATACTTTTCATGCCTTATCTGCAACAAATCCAGCAACATGGCAATCTTGTCTAGTGTAACAAGGTTTATATATTATGTCCGCGGCGATGAAACATTTAAACTGCCAAGATTCAACGCGATGTTTCGAGATTGTTGCATGGGAATTTTCACTCACTGATGCTGTTCTACGGCCTCCAATGGCAGGAAAGGAAGTAGTAAAGGTTTCTGTCAACTTTGACCCTCACATGGAAACGTCACTTCCGGAAGTCTGTTTATATGCCGCCATTCTTTAATATACTGTTATATATGCATCTATATATATTTACCATTGTTGTATACATTATGAAAGCCCATTTCCATTATTATCACGGTATTGTTGTGCTGGAAAAAGTACTCATGCACATATATAACCACGTTTTATTAAAAAAAAAAAAAACACTATAAAAAAACCACACAATATACTTTTTTGGAAGCTTAAATATGTCATATAGTAAATATTGTTCTTGCTACCTAAAATCAATGCTATTTCTATCTGAGTGTTTAAATATGTTTATCGTCTTTCGTTTTAATTTGTAAAAAAAAAAAAGTTTGTTTGATAAATAACAAACGAGTGTTGCGTGCGTCATGTTCAGTTTATGTGACGTCACTAGAGATGGGCTTTATGGCTCTTTAAAGGGAGCTGGATCTTGTGAAGCCGTTCCTTTCAAAGAGCCGTTCAAAACATTGGCTTGTTTTATACTTTTTATAGTATATTTTTTTGCTGTTTTTTAAGCAACATAACAATTACTGGTAGCTGTCATTAGATACAATGTGGATCAGAATCATTTAAGTTTACACAAATGTTACTGTATTGGTAAGAATTATTCTGAAATATTGGCTATAAATTGCATTTTTTGTTTTTACTGTAAATAGTCTTGAAGTTGGTCCCATATTCCTAGGCTTGACAGCGATATCACTATTTAAAATTTTTCACAAACCTAAATCATTTTGTAACATTTTATTAATGTTGATTAAAAAAAAAGTATACAAAACAGTAAGCATAAAATCTAAAAGTGTAAATAAAATTAGAATACAAATTTGATAAGAATAAGAATGTAAATACAACATTTTACTACCCTACCTAGTGTGTGTCCACTTGACCTACATCAGAACAATGAACCATAAAAGTTTTTTGTTTTTTTTAAAGTAACATTTAAAAAAAAAAATAAACAAGCAAAAAAATTTAAATAAAACTAGTTTTAAAAAGTTTCATTTTTTTTTTGTTCAGTTTTCATTCGGGTGACATTGTATCTGCATGTGCATAAAAACGGCTCACAGCTGTCTGCGAATCTCTTCTAATTGTTAACTTAAAAGAACCGTTCAAAAGACTCGATTCGTTCACGATGGTCACATTTCTAGACTTCCTGCAATTCACTTTCTGCTGTTGTATTGCTTCAAGTATTGATCCATCTCTTTGTCTGAGAGCACATTCTGTAGGTTTAACGTACACAATTATGTATCTAGTTGCTCAGACAGTAATGTGTTTGTATACGTTTGGATTGGGGAGTGTTGTTTCTTAGTGGGGAAAGATGGTAATGTCTCTTGTTTTCATGCTAGCACTTGCGCTAGGTATGAGCAGTGTTACCGGTCTGTGAGTTTATTTAAGGGTTATCAATCGGTTTTACGATCATTTTAACTTGAAATGGTAATACTAACTATAGGAAGGTTATCATAATACCGTTTATCGTTACATCCCTAACTGTGAAGATGATAGGTGATATGTGACACTATTCACGACTGGTGACATTTTTTCTTCACCATTTAATTAATAAGCCATTAATAATGTTGAATGCAGTAAAATAAAATGATTACTCATAAGAAGCACAACAAAAACATATTTAATCAGTTTAAAATTGCTCCACAACTGCATGAAACAGAATGACAATGTGGAAAATATAAATTAAATATTTTGATATATGTTTAGTGTTTGAGATGAAGACATAATACAGTAATATTATGAATAGCTGCATTACAGAAATCAGCCTGGCTACTGTTACTTGACTGAATAATGAATACATGCTGCAATGGTTCACCTTTAAAGCTAAAACATGCTTCAATAAATAATTGTGTATATGAATACCAGCATCACAGGGCAAATAACAGTTGGCATAAACATGATCTATCAAACTGTCAATGATCAAATAGGTTTCCTGTTGCACAAAAAATATGTTTTAGCGTGGATATCACTACAGTAAACACTTTAATAGCATCTGCGGTTTTTACATTCAGGGAGAAGATATGGTACTTCATTATAGGGTGCACAAAACATAGATTCCCAGCTGAATCAAAAATCGTATTCATCCCGGTTCTAAATAGATTTACAATTTTCAAAAATTGATTTAAAAAAAATATATTACTTTTTTTTTTATAAGAATCATTTTTTTATAAGAATCTTTTTTTTATAAGAATCTTTTTTTTTAAAAGACGGTCATAGGCCATCTCCATGCAACCAGAAGGAGCTTTTCTAACTTCTGACTTTTTTTGTCTTAATATAATTAAAATACCAAATAACACATTGCGAGAATCGGTTTGGATCGAGAACCGTGTTGAATCGAGAATCGATTCTGAATTGAATAGTCACCCCAGGAATCGGATCAAATCGTTAGGTGCCCAAAGATTCACACCCTTACTTGCTACACAGGATAAAACAAAAGCAAACATGTAACATAACAATAAATACATCTTTATCGTCAAATGAAATCCGTTTGAACCTGAAGGAGGGTTTGAAGCGGAACTGCAAGACTTCAAACAAAGCAGCACTCCTGGCTCCTTTTCAAACTAAAAGCAGCAGGTGCGAGGGCTTCTATCTTGGATTGACGGCCACATTACAGTAGTGATTACTGTACAGGAATGTTGTTGAATATAAAGCTCAGGAAGAAGGCGAGGTCACTTCGAGTCAAAGGCAACTACACAGTTTATCGTAGTCATGGACATTTTCAGGAGGATTTGCTAAATGGTGCAGCGCCGTCATCTTGCTCGCGTTGATGCTACGTTCAAAGAGCCGCTTGTACTCAAAGTTTGCAGGCTTCAGAAAGCGTCCTTGATGTTCTTCAGCTGTCGCACGGCCAGGTCTACG
Source organism: Nerophis lumbriciformis (assembly GCF_033978685.3). NCBI lineage: Eukaryota > Metazoa > Chordata > Actinopteri > Syngnathiformes > Syngnathidae > Nerophis > Nerophis lumbriciformis. The sequence continues at coordinate 6,081,687 of NC_084571.2, forward strand.
GGGAGGTTAAACTTGAGGTGGCTGATGCGTCCCAGGATGCGCAGGGCGCCCTCAAAGCCGGTCTGCGCCATGTAGCTCCAGGAGAGGTAGTGCGGGTGCACGAGCGTCCCCGCCTTGCACAGCAGGTTGAGCCAGGACACCAGGCGCTGCTCGTTGAGCGCCATGCACACCAGCGCCTTGAACTCTGTGTCCGGCCCTCGCTTGTAGCGCCCGTGCTCCTTCAGCACGGTGTGCACGGCCCAAAGCAGGGACTGTTTGGGGGTGACGCTGACCGGGTTGCCCCCTACAGGCAGGCTGAAGGACTGCGACAGCTGGCGGGCTGGCGACTCGGCGAAGGCTTTGCCGTTTTTGGAGTGGTAGTACTTGACGAAGAGTTCCCAGGGATGAATGGACTGAGAGGTGGCCTTGAATGGCAGCAGGCAGGAGATGGGCGCCAACGCCAGGCTGACGGCCTGCGACGGCGACACCAGACCGTGAGCCAACAAGTCCCTCAGCGCCATCGCCAGCTCCTTCCTCACGCACGCCGTCAGCTCGTCCCGCGGCCCCAGCGCAGAGTTACTGGTGTAGTTGACCACGTGCTCGAGGGCCGGCTGCCTGCGCGAGCCCAGCACTCGCACCTTCTCCGCCGCCGCCTCCAGACGCTGCAACAGAGGACCGTAGTCCCGCTGTCCGGACTCCTGAGGCCACATGCTTGCGGGAACCTGGTTGGTCGAGCAGCCGAACTGGCTGGCGGCAAAGATCTGCAGCACGGCGAGCGCCTTCTGGATCAGCTGAAGACCCGTCTCTCGCATCCTCTGGGCCTGCTCCGGGTCCACTGCAGCCATAGAACACAACCATGTCCAACGTGTCGGTCACAGGTCACACTAACACCTGGGTGAACGTGGCCCCCTTATTGTTGCAAATATCAAAATAACACTGCCATTCCTTTGTGCTGTAAAATGTTTACTTTAAGTGATTCTAAAATACATTTTCTGACGAGTGACCTCAACCAGCCCCCCCACCTTGTCAAAATATTCCCAGAATTATCCCATTTGTTTGTGCTGTAAACATTTTTTTTTCTTCAAAATATTATGTTTTTTATGTTATTAGTAATGTTTTCTTATTCATTACCATCCCCTCCAACCATGTCAGAATCTCCCCAAAGTTGTCCCAAACGTTTATGCTTCAAAATTCCATCCATCCATTTTCTACCGCTTGTCCCGTTCGGGGTCACGGGGGAGCTTGAGTCTATCTCAGCTGCATTCGGGCGGAAGGCGGGGTACACCCTGGACAAGTCGCCACCTCATCGCAGGGCCAACACAGATAGACAAACAACATCCATCCATCCATCCATTTTCTACCGCTTATTCCCTTTGGGGTCGCGGGGGGCGCTGGAGCCTATCTCAGCTACAATCGGGCGGAAGGCGGGGTACACCCTGGACAAGTCGCCACCTCATCGCAGGGCCAACACAGATAGACAAACAACATTCACACTCAAATTCACACACTAGGGCCAATTTTTTTTTTTAGTGTTGCCAATCAACCTATCCCCAGGTGCATGTCTTTGGAGGTGGGAGGAAGCCGGAGTACCCGGAGGGAACCCACGCAGTCACAGGGAGAACATGCAAACTCCACACAGGATTGAACCCAGGACCTTCGTATTGTGAGGCACACGCACTAACCCCTGTTCCACCGTGCTGCCCTGCTTCAAAATTGCTTTGTCTATTTTAGCTTTTATGATATAGGCGTGTTATAGATTTTATGTTTACATGCTATTATTCCTAAACAGCACCCCCACCTTGTCAAAATCCCTCCAAAATTGTCTCAAACGTTTGTTTTACAATATATATTTTTTAACTATTATAGTTTTTATGTAAAACATTTTTATATACAGTATGTTGATAATGTGTTATTCATAACCATCCCCCTCACCTTGTCAAAATCTGCCCAAAATTGTCCCAAACATTTGTTCTACAATTTTTTTATTTTTTTATTTTTTTTTTAACTATTATTAAAGATAAAGTTAAAGTACCAATGATTGTCACACACACACTAGGTGTGGTGAAATGTGTCCCCTGCATTTGACCCATCCCCTGGGAGGTGAGGGGAGCAGTGGACAGCAGCGGTGGCCGCGCCCGGAAATCATTTTTGATGATTTAACCCCCAAATCCAACCCTTGATGCTGAGTGCCAAGCAGGGAGATAATGGGTCCCATTTTTATAGTCTTTGATATGACTTGGCCGGGGTTTAAACTCACAACCTACCGATCTCAGGGCCGACACTCTAACCACTAGGCCACTCAGTATATATTATATTATAGCTTTTATGTTAAAAAAGTTTTACTTATGTTGATAATGTGTTATTCATATTCATCCCCCCACCTTGTCAAATCTGCCCAAACTTGTCCCAAGTGTTTATGCTTCAAAATTGTTTTGTCTATTTTAGTTTTTATGTCATAAACGTTTTATAGATTTTATGTTAACGTTTTATTATTCATAACCAGCCCCCCATGTTGTCAAAATCCCCCCCCCAAAATTGTCCAAAACTTTTGTTGTACAAATTGTTTTTTTTTAACTATTATAGTTCTTATGTTGATAATGTGTTAAACAGCCCCCCACCTTGTCAAAATCTGCCCAAACGTTTATGACAAAACATTTTGCAGCACAATCATTTTCCAATCCTTTGAGACAAATTTAGCTAGATTTTGACAAGGTGTGGGTGCTGATTATGAATAATAAAACAATAAATAACATAAAAACTATAATAGTTAGACAAAACATTTTGTAGCACAAACGTTTGCCAATCTTTTGAGACAAGTTTGGGGAGATTTTGACAAGGTGGGGGTGCTGATTATGAATAACAAAATATTAAATAAGATAAAAACTATAATAGTTAAACAAAACATTTTGCAGCACAATCATTTTCCAATCTTTTGAGACAAGTTTGGGGAGATTTTGACAAGGTGGGGGTGCTGATTATGAATAACAAAATATTAAATAAGATAAAAACTATAATAGTTAAACAAAACATTTTGCAGCACAATCATTTTCCAATCGTTTGAGACAAGTTTAGCTAGATTTTGACAAGGTGTGGGTGCTGATTATGAATAATGAAACAATAAATAACATAAAAACTATAATAGTTAGACAAAACATTTTGTAGCACAAAAGTTTTGAGACAAGTTTGGGGAGATTTTGACATGGGGGGGAAGGCTGGTTATGAAAAATAAAACAATAACATAGAAACTATAAAAGTTTGACAAAACATTTTTACAGAACAAACGTAGCAAGTTTGGTGAGATTTTGACATGGTGGTGGGCTGATTATGAATAATAAAACAATAAATAACATAAAAACTATAATAGTTAGACTAAACATTTTGCAGCACAATCGTTTGAGACAAGTTTGGGTAGATTTTGACAAGGTAGGGGTGCTGATTATGAATAATAAAACAGCAAATAACATAAAAACTATAATAATTAGACAAAACGTTTTGCAGCCCAAAGGTAGCACAATCGTTTGAGACAAGTTTGGCTAGATTTTGACAAAGTGGGGAATGTTGGTTATGAATAATAAAACGTTAACATAAAAACTATAATATAGTTAGACCAAAAAAAATTGCAACACAAACATTTGTGACACTTTTGGAGGGATTCTGAAAAGATAAGCGTGCTGATTATGAATAATAAAATATTCAATAACATAAAAACTATAAAAGTTAGACAAAACATTTTTACAGAACAAACTTAGCAAGTTTGGTGAGATTTTGACAAGGTGGTGGGGGCCTGGATGACATCACTTATCAGAAAATGTGTTTTGGAATAACTTAGAAACCGTAACGGCACAAACAAATATTTTTAGGGCACACACAAATGGCACTGTTATATGAATATTTGCCGTGGTAAGGGGGCCAACTTCTACAAAACTAAACCTCTCGGTTCAAACAAACCTGTCCTTTTCACCCCAGGGGTCCTGGGCTTGGCGGCGGCCGCTTGAGGCTGCTGGCTGTGTGGGCCGTCAGACAGGAGAGGGTTGCCTACCTCATCTGTGGGAACAACACTCCAGGTCAATACACCCACAGAAGCTTCCAAAGGGAGTCCACTTTGTACCCTGGATGAAGTTGATGAACATCTCCAGGTCTCTGATCTGCGTCTTCAGCTGGTCCACCAACTGCTCCTTCACGCGGGCCGGGTTGACGATCTGCGCGATAGCGGCGTCCACCCGGTGCCGCAGCTCCTCCGGCGTCAGGTCGCCGATGTCTTCGTTCAGGTTGACGTCCAGCTTTTTGATCAGCTCGTCAATGATGACCTGAAGAACACCACTGGTTACAAACGGGAAGCGACAACCACGGCGAGTGTTGAACAGTAGGCGACGCTCCCCACCTTCTGCCTCTCCAGGACCACGGACTGTGGCAGCGAGTCGTAGCTGCCCTCCTGGTAGGCAAAGTGCTCCAGGTCGTCCAGCTGGGTCTTCAGCTGGAGAATGAGATCTTTTTGTTTCTCTCTCTGAGCCTCCAGGCGCTCGCGCTTCTCTCGCTCCGTCTGAAAGACAAACGGACATCGTCAGCACGTCTCCGATGCAAACGCGTCTCGTGGAAACCCCGAGCACTGTTTGATTCTTTACTCACCAGGTCCCCCTGCAGGCGAAGCATGCGAGGGACAAATAAAGAGCCATATTAAACGTGAAGAACAGGAAGTACACACTCACTGAGTACACACCTGCCTTCATCAAACATGACTGCGGGACTTTTTTCTTTTTTTTGTAAAGTCATCTCATAAAAGAGGAAACATTTCTTAAAGTAGGAGACTTCAGCGAGCGAACGGAAACATGTGACACGGAAAGCCGCTTTAATCCGCTCAGCAATGGTTTCAGTCAGACATTTGTTTTGATCTGTGTGACATAACCCTTTCATCAAATGTCCAAAAAGACGTATAACTGTAGATCTCAATGCGGATTCCATTCATTTGTGTTCTGCAAGTATTTGTAATAAGTTAGTAGGGCTGCAGCTATCGATTATTTTAGTCATCGATTAATCTATTGATTTGTTTATTCAATTAATCGAGTACCGGTAGTTAGATAAAATACATTTTATAGCCTCCACGTGTATTTCAGGGAAAATAGTTGGAATAAACAAAGATTTATCTACTTGCCATAATCCTCATTACCTTCTATTTACCTTTTGTTTACCTTCTAATTCTCTCCGTTTGGCTTCTATTGACATGTTTTAACTTACATTACCTTTTTATTACCTAATTAAAAGTACCTTACATTTACTTTCTATTTAACTTGTTTTACATTTTATTTACCTTATATTTAACTTTTTAAATGTTTTTACATTTGACCTTTTATTTACCTTCTTTTACAATATATTTAACTTCTTTTCCTTTTTTTTTACCTTATATTTACCTTTGTTTACCTTATATTTATCCATTTTTTTCTTCTATTAACCTTATTTTAACATTTTACATTTACCTTCTTTTACCTTTTATTTAACTTGTTTTACCTTCTTTTATGCAGTAGAAGATTTTATCTTTTTTTTTTATTAGTTACACTCATTAAACGATTATTCGAAGCAACATAATATAAATCAAAGCTTTTTTATAATCGAATTATTCAATTAATCGTTGCAGCCCTAATGTCATCTAATTGAGGCTTGTAAGCTGAAGGTGGCGGGATCAATTTAGATATCACTGTTTTTAATACCAGAGTACAAATACAAAACTTTGAAGTATCGCCCACCTCTATGGTAAACTTTTTTTCAACTTTCATCGCGTCAGTCACTAGATCAACTTCAAATCTGTCGATTTTAAGTTTTTATAATTTTTTGTTTTATGCCCATTTTTAGTAGCAAATTTTTTATGTTTATGGCAAACAAAATATGCAATATTTTCCCAAAAAATATTTCAAAGCGGATTATTGGTGTGAAGTAATTGGAGCCTTGAATAGGTCAATAATTTGTAACAACATTGATTTTAATTAGGGATGTCCGATAATGGCTTTTTGCCGATATCCGATATTCCGATATTGACCAAACCCTTAATTACCGATACCGATATCAACCGATACCAATATCAACCGATACCAATATATACAGTCATGGAATTAACACTATATTATGCCTAATTTGGACAACCAGGTATGGTGAAGATAAGGTCCTTTTAAAAAAAATAAAAAATACAAAAATAAGATAAATAAATTAAAAACATTTTCTTGAATAAAAAATAAAGTAAAACAATATAAAAACAGTTACATAGAAACTAGTAATTAATTTAAATGAGTAATATTAACTGTTAAAGGTTAGTACTATTAGTGGACCAGCTGTACTGATATATATTGATATATAATGTAGGAACCAGAATATTAATAACAGAAATAAACAACACTTTTGTGTGAATGAGTGTGAATGAGTGTAAATGGGGAAGGGAGGTTTTTTGGGTTGGTGTTCTAACTGTAGTGAAGTGTGAAGTGAAGTGAGTTATATTTATATAGCGCTTTTCTCAAGTGACTCAAAGCGCTTTACATTGTGAAACCCAATATCTAAGTTACATTTTTAAACCAGTGTGGGTGGCACTGGAAGCAGGTGGGTAAAGTGTCTTGCCCAAGGACACAACGGCAGTGACTAGGATGGCGGAAGCGGGGCTCGAACCTGCAACCCTGAAGTTGCTGGCACAGCCGCTCTACCAACTGAGCTATACCGCCCCTGTAAGATATGATACCGATAATAAAAAAAACGATACCGATAATTTCCGATATTACATTCTAAAGCATTTATCAACATGTCTAATTTTAATTGATTGATTATTTGTTATTTTAAAGTAAAAGTTTAAGTTTAAAGTCAGTTAAAAGTTTGTTAAAGTCAACATTGCAACTTTTTCCCGTTACATTTAATTTGTGTGTTTGTTTTTTTTTAATTATTTTTTAACAGTCATCTTAGAAAGTTCCGCAGGTCGTTAAAAAAGTTATCTGTGGGCCACAAATGGACCACGGACTGCACTTTGGACACGCCTGGTTTTTTAGTTGATTTCATGTTTCAGTAACTAATGTCGGGGAAGAAAAAACTAAAAGAAGGAAAAACGGATTTGACCGGAATATAAATTGCACCGCCCATCCGGACCGGAAGCTGCTGACCCACCGTGTTGTGGATCTGCTGCGCGTCCCGGGCCCTGCTGCCCACCACATGCGGGCATCCCTTGAAGGCGAACTCCTCCAGCTCGGTGAGCATCTTCTCCTTCTCCTCGCTCTGTGCGTGGACGATCTGCTTGAGGCGGAACTGCACTTGAGCGAAGTGCGACGTGAGTGCGAGCAGCGAGGAATTAAGCAGCTCTTGTTCCTCCTCCAGCTTCATCAGCCGCACCGCCATTTCCTCCTCGCCGACGGAGCCTCGCTGCCTCGGCTGGCCGCCGGAGCCGCTCTCCTCCTCCGGGCTGGCCACGGCTCCCACCGGTGCCCAGCGCTCTCCGGCGCCGGCCAACACGACCTCGCTGTCCGAGGCCGACAGCTCCTCTGCGGACATGGTGGACGACGAAGTCCGATTCTACGCCGCCGGTTAAATAATTAATCACTCAGTTTCCTGGGCTCTAAACTGTTTTAAGCGGCGGATCATCGCTGTGACAGCAGGTGTATCGCCATCTTGGACAGGATGAGTCATACGTCAGAGCGGAGACGCGTCAGCCAATCACAGGGCGACCCAGGAAACACCGGAAGTGAAGTCGTTTCGCAATAAGACGCTTGGAAAATACCGGAAATGAAGTCATTCCTTAACAACAAGACACTTTTTCTCACCCTGGACACAAACTATTCTCCCCTCTCCCCTCAGGCAGGAGACTACGGTCCATCCAGACCCACACCTCCCGCCACCTGAACAGTTTTTTCCCTCGGCGATCAGCACATGAACAATAACTTCTAACAGTAGCTCCTTTGAATTCCTTCTAAGTCTATAACAAAATCTGATAGCTCAGTTACAGCTTTTGTTATTACCAAATATGTGTTATATGTGTTTTACGATTGCACCAAGAAAAATTCCTAGTTTGTGAACCCGTTCTCATACAATGGCAATAAAACTATTCTGGAGGATTTTGTTTCCATCCATCCATTTCTACCGCTTGTCCCTTTCAGGGTCGCGGGGGGTGCTGGAGCCTATCTCAGCTGCATTCCTTTTTCCTAAAAGTTTATGCCCACGCATGTTTTTATCTTTACTCTATAATATTTAATTTTTTTAAGACGCTTGGAAAATACCGGAAATTAAGTAATTCCTTAACAATAAGACGTTTTTGTGTCATTTTCCTAAAAGTTTATGACCACGCACATGTTTTTATCTTTATTCTATAATCCATCCATCCATTTCCTACCGCTTGTCCCGTTCGGGGTAGCGGGGGGTGCTGGAGCCTATCTCAGCTGCATTTCAATCAATCAATCAATCAATGTTTATTTATATAGCCCTAAATCACAAGTGTCTCAAAGGGCTGCACAAGCCACAACGACATCCTTGGTACAAAGCCCACATAAGGGCAAGGAAAAACTCACCCCAGTGGGACGTCGATGTGAATGACTATAAGAAACCTTGGAGAGGACCGCATATGTGGGTAACCCCCCCCCCCCCTCTAGGGGAGACCGAAAGCAATGGATGTCGAGTGGGTCTGACATAATATTGTGAGAGTCCAGTCCATAGTGGATCCAACATAATAGTAAAGAGTCCAGTCCATAGTGGGGCCAGCAGGACACCATCCCGAGCGGAGACGGGTCAGCAGCGCAGAGATGTTCCCAGCCGATGCACAGGCGAGCGGTCCACCCCGGGTCCCGACTCTGGACAGCCAGCACTTCATCCATGGCCACCGGACCTGTGCCCCCCCCCCCCCCCCCCCCCACCCCCACCCCCTCCACAAGGAATAGGGGAGCAGAGGAGAAAAGAAAAGAAACGGCAGATCAACTGGTCTAACAGGGGGGCTATTTACAGGCTAGAGTATACAAATGAGTTTTAAGATGGGACTTAAATGCTTCTACTGAGGTAGAAGCATTTGGGCGGAAGGCGGCGTACACCCTGGACAAGTCGCCACCTCATCACAGGGCCAACTATATAATGTTTTTCAGACGCTTGGAAAATACCGGAAATGAAGTAATTCCTTAAGACGCTTTTGTTTCCTTGTACTAAAAGTTTATGCCCACGCACATGTTTTTATCTTTATTCTATAATAGTTAATGTTTCCAATTTAGTTTTTGTCTGGGTGTTGATGGCAATAGTTTAATACTAAAGAACATTGACACTGTTCTTTAAGATTGTGTTCCTTCTTTATGTTTGTCTTGTACTGTTATGCACTACAATATTGTAGAAATGAAATAATAGTAACAAATATTATAACATGAATAAAAGTAGCACTGTAGTCGGGTAACTGCAGATTTAAAATATATTATACACCTCAATATTGTTCACCAACATTTATTTATTGGCTATTATGTTTTAAGTAGCAATCAAACATTTAGAGTTTCAAGCATCCACATTATCAGTTGGTGTAGCAAATGTCAGTAAATCTCGTAAGATCTTACTCCCTAGCATTAGTTAATAGCTACAGATAGACATACCTTTGGTTTTTGCAATGGGAAGGAACAAAGCGTGTGGAAGACTGTGCTGAGAGGAAGTGGATGGTTTTCATTGAATTAAAGAAATAAATCATCTAAAACATAATCGAGCGTGTAGCTAGCTCACTTGGTGAAGCAGTCGGAGTCTAGCAATGCTCGTCTGCACCATACTGAACGCCAGCTGTGGATATTAAAATAGTATCTAAATGGTGGACATTTATCCATGAAAATATGGGGAAGCTGCTGATGGTGTGTTTGACAGAGAGGCAGGTACTGTACATTATTGTTACATTACTTCATAAATCTACTAAAGTTGTTAGTAGTATATTCTATTGTAGTGTTGTTACGCAACGTATCCAAAACTAAAGTTTTTCTTTTAAAAAGCAAGTTAAAATTGTGCCGTTTTAGGGGCAAGCACTGATTAAATCCCAAATTAATTTCAATGGTAGACGTTGATTTGAGATGCAAGTGTTTTGAGTTAAGAGCTCCGTCTCAAAGCCGCTTAAGCTTGTAAATTGAGGTACTACTGTAAATATATGGTACAATTATAATGTAAATAATATGATGTTTTCCCTTTTATTTCATACAGTCACAGTTGCAGCAGTTACAAGAGTATTTTCAGTTGTTGCCATTGATGTCACAGAAACTCGGGGCCCCGAATGCATCGGCCAGCTGCTGTGCAAGTGAACCCGGAAGGACAGCAGTGCTCCATGTCGCTGCAGCACACCGCCTGCACAAGAAAAGCAATATTAAACACGCTCTCATACACATACTGTATGTGCTCCTGCACTACAACGAGCTACTGCAAAGAAATGTCGTTCTTATCTGTACTGTAAAGTTCAAATTTGAATGACAATAAAAGGAAATCTAAATCTAAGTCTAAGTGTAAGTCTAAGTCAATGTGTTGCCAACTAAATGAAGAGACATTTATTTAGACCAGGGATGCACACTGAAAAGTTAAAGCATGTGCGGACCATTTTGATATTTTTCATTTTCAAAGCCAATACAATATATAGATGAAACCTTTAGGACTGCCCTCAAGTTTGGTCCCTGGGACCCGATAGGGTCTGTCATGTTAAAAATAAGTCATATCATTATTTTGTTGTTGTGATTATGCAACGCTTAAATCTCTATAGATTAATTTCAGGTCTGTCGATTAAAAAGAAAGAAAAAAATTATATATATAAACATATATATCCATCCATCCATTTTCTACCGCTTGTCCCTTTTGGGGTCACGGGGGGTGCTGGAGCCTATCTCAGCTGCATTAGGGCGGAAGGCGGGGTACACCCTGGACAAGTCGCCACCTCATCCCAGGGCCAACACAGATAGACAGACAACATTCACATTCACACACTAGGGTGTGAATGTGTTGCCAATCAACCTATCCCCAGGTGCATGTCTTTGGCGGTGGGAGGAAGCCGGAGTACCCGGAGGGAACCCACACAGTCACGGGGAGAACATGCAAACTCCACACAGAAAGATCCCGAACCCGGGATTGAACTCGGGACCTTTGTATTGTGAGGCACATGCACTAACCCCTGTTCCACCCTATCTATCTATATATATATATATTACTGTGGTTTATCCGTTATACAGTGCTCAATACCGGGGTAGAGCGGAATATACGTTAGGTTAGGAAAAAACACAGAGGCTATTTCATCCCTACAAGCAGGTTTCCCTGCTCTTCAGGGGAGTTTGAAGAGCAGGGAAACCTGCCCTAGTTGTCAAAGAAAACCCTGTTTTAGGTCAATAATTCACAACAACATTGATTTTCATCCATTATTTTTTTAACAATTATCCATCCATCCATCCATTTCCTACCGCTTATTCCCTTTTTGGGGTCGCGGGGGGCGCTGGAGCCTATCTCAGCTACAATCGGGCGGAAGGCGGGGTACACCCTGGACAAGTCGCCACCTCATCGCAGGGCCAACACAGATAGACAGACAACATTCACACTCACATCCACACACTAGGGCCAATTTAGTGTTGCCAATCAACCTATCCCCAGGTGCATGTCTTTGAAGTGGGAGGAAGCCGGAGTACCCGGAGGGAACCCACGCAGTCACGGGGAGAACATGCAAACTCCACACAGAAAGATCCCGAGCCTGGGATTGAACCCAAGACTACTCAGGACCTTCGTATTGTGAGGCAGATGCACTAACCTCTCTTCCACCGTGCTACATTAAAAAAAAATAATCGCACTAAAATTCTTGTGGATCCAAAAGGGCCCCACTCTTAAGAGTGTTAACAATGTCATATATTGTATTACTTTCAACACTTCAATCTCTAGATAAACTTCAGATCTGTCAATTATGTTTATTAATTATTGTTTTATGCCATTTTTGTCCCGTCAAAAAATTTACCGGGTATATGGCAAAACACAAAATATGCAATATTTCCCCACAAAATATTTTAAAGTGTATTATTTGATGTGAAGTAATTAGAGCCTTAAATAGGTCAATAATTCATAACATTGATTTTGATTCATTAATATTTTTGAGCAATAACAGTTTTAAAGTAAAAAAAACATTCTGCATGGCAGCTTTGTGTTATTAGAGCCAACATTGCAACTTTTACTTGTTATATTTCACTTTTATATTTACTTGCTCTTTTTTCCACTTTTTTATTTATTTACTTTTTTTTTTTAAATAGTATTTTTAAAATGTGCGGCTTGTTAAAATATCAGCTGCATATTGCAAATGGCCCCTGACATTCCTGGCTTAGAGCTTCCTGTCAATATTAAGTCTAATCTTTTTCACTTTACTGATAATCGGCCTGACGTGATTGGAGAGGTGTCTCGTACGTTAGGAAGAGGACAGCATCCCCAAGCTGCTGATGAGATCTTGCAGCAAGTCTGTCCATCTCGGCACGTGCTGTGATCCTGACACGGCACTTGCTGCGGCTTGAAGGCAGAGCCGGGGGTCTGCGGAGGGGTCTCGGTGGAGACGGCCGGACGTTTGGCGTACCACGGGATCGTCACGCCCTGGAGAATGCACTTGGACCTCTGCTCGTCACACTTGTAGTGGGCTGGGCAGCAGTGATCTCCGTCCTCGCAGCACACGGCCTGGGTGGGAAAATCCGAAATGTATAAAAAAAACCCTTGCCAACCACATGGCTCTCGGTTCTGCTTTCACAAGCCAACAAATGCTGAATCAGGGCAAAAAGAACTGGTGCAATCACAAACTGAAAGTAAAAATATGGAACAGATTGATGATTCTCACAGGTTTTGTTTTTGATCGTCAATATGGTGCTTTTCCCTTCTACTGTTAAACGGAAAGGTGCTAAAGTAGAACGTCCATTCCACATTTGGTAGCAAGCTCGCAAGCTGAAATATCAATACCGCCCGTACCAAATCTTAATGCTCAAAATATCCATTCTCAAATCACAACAGCGATACTTTAGCTCAGGGATATCCAAATGTTTTCCACCAAGGGGCGCATACTGATAAGTCAAAGTATGCGTGGGCCATATTGATATGTTTTTATTTAAAATAATGCTAAAAACAGATATTGTGTCAGCCCTGTATTACAGGTGACTATAAGTAATCATTACCGGTTTTTTGTTGCTCTTTTTGCTACATTTTTACTGTTGTTTTTTTCCTATGTCATAATACAATACAAATAATAATATTGTAGCCCTGTGTGATAATATTGATGTGCAGTTACATATTTAACACTGTTCACTGTTGTTGTAATTTTTCAAATTCACTCATTCTCAAGTTGGTGTTATTTTATTGTTTAGTTAACTAACTTAACTTTGTTTATACTTTATGTATATATGGAGATATGTTATTCTTTGAAATGCACATCTTTTTAAATTTTCAGCCGACGAATTAGTTATATCGATATCGGATCGTATCGCTGATATCAGCCTGAATTTGACTTGGTATGGAATCTAAAAAAAAAATCAGTGGTATCGCACATCACTACTGGCTATGTTGGTGCGTTGGAATATTCCATTTTATTACATTTTTTCACATGTTTTTATTCACGTGAAACCATTTTTATGCCATACTTTTTGACTCAACTAGAATTTAATTTGATTTGTTCGGAAATAAATTGTTCCTTAACTTTTTTTTCTGTCCAAAATAACAAATTTAACAATCAAAATATAAACTAGAAAACCCTCAACTTCAATCAGAAGTCCAACCCAGTATGATATTTTTTTTACTGTAAAATTCTGGCAACTGAGCTGCTAGTTTTTAAAACGTAAAACGTACAGTCGATTTTACACTATATTACAGTAAATTTAAAAATGGTACCACTGTTATTTTTACAGTGACATTTAAAAAAAAAAACAGCTGCCTCTTTTTTACCGTAAAATCTATGGTAGTTGTTTTTACAATGCATTACGGTAAATGGAAAAACAGAATTATTTTACAGTAAAATTATTTTGTCAGTTCTATTATCTTAAAATCAATGTGTTACTGTAAATTTAGAAAGGGCAACACTTGTACTTTTACAGTAAAATTCTGACTACTGGGTTGCCAGTATTTTACTTTAAAATGTGCTAACTTTTTTACAGTGAATTACTGTTGATATAAAAACGTTACAACTGTTATTTTTACCCTAAAATTCTGGTGACTAAGCTGCCATTTTTTTTACCGTAAAATTTACAGTAGTTGTTTTACAGTAGTTGCATTATTGTACGTTTTAAAACGGTACCACTGTTATTTCTACAGTGAACATCTGGAGACTGAGCTCCCAGTTTGTACAATACAATCTGCAGTTAAAGGTTTTTACAGGGCGTGACTGTAAATGGAAAAACGGTTTAAAAAAAAATTGCAGCAAAATTCTGGCAATTAAGCTGTCTGTATTTATGGACTAAAATCTACGGTAGTTGTTTTTACAGTGCATTATTGTAAATGGAAAATTGGTACCACTTTGATTTTTACAGTAAAATTGTGACTACTAAGTTGCCAGTATTTTACTGTAAAAAAGTTTTTTACAGTGCATTACTGTAAATTTCCAGTGTTATTGTACAGTGAAATTCTGGTGACTGAGCTGCCAGATTTGACTGTTAAATCCACAGCAGTGTTTTTTTAACAGTGAATTATTGTAAATTGGAAAAGGGTAGCACAGTTATTTTTACAGTAAAATTCTGGCAACTGAGCTGACAGTTTTTTTTACCGTAAAATCTGACTTTTTTGTTTGTTTGTTTTTTACAGTGCAGCCTTACCACTACAAGCCACAGGGGACAGTGAGACTATTCTGGGAAAGTTGCCATTACATTCTTATCAGTGACAGAGCAGGAAAGGGCTAACAATACATTTTTGGTCAAATTTAACATGAAGCGCCCTCTTATTTATTCATTTTTACACAAGCCCCTTCACACAAAACGCCCTCCCAGATTTGTAGCCCTACGCTCAGCATGTGGTCCACCTATAAGGAGGTGTGGTCCACCTATAGCAGTCTTTCTCAAACAGTGGGGCGGGCCCCCCTGGGGGGCCACGGTGCAATGTCGGGGGGGGGGGGGGGCGCGTAACCTCGGGGAACATGCTTTTTTTGCTGTACCAGAATATGATGAGCGTATGTAGCACTTGGCTTCACTGTAACCACGGTGGGGCACGAGGAAAGACTGGTGTGTTGTTTCTTTTAGTTTTGATAAGCTTACAATGTTATGCAGAGGTATTGCCATAACAAATGTATCGACAAAATATACTATTTTAGTCATGGTGGAGAGTGGGGGGGGCGCAAAATATTTTCTTCTTCCTGGGGGGGGCGTAACACAAAATATTTGAGAAGCACTGACCTATAGGGAGGTGTGGCCCTGCATGGCAGTATTTACCTGAGGTAAAGGACAGCATCCCCACTGTCCTGCCGAGTTCTTACAGCAGGTGGAGCCTTCTTCACAGGTGTGCTTGTTGTCGCAAACCACATCCTGCTTAGGAAGTGCGGGGGCTTTCTCCAGCCAGGCCACAGACCCAGAGTCCATATCGCAGGTCTGAGCGGCCGTGTTGCAGGTGTACCCTTCAGGGCAGCAGTGTATTAAATCAGAGCAGCAGACCGCCTGCGGAGGATCACAAACATCCGGAGGTGCCTTTAGAACCAAAAGTGTTGGGGCAGAAAGGGGCGGCCATCGTGTTACCTTTGGTAGTGGACAGCAGGACCAGTTGCCTTCTTGGTTTCTGCAGCATGTGGAGCCATCTGGGCAGAAGGCCTTAGTACTGCACGGGACAGGATTGGCTGGAAAAAGACCAAAATCATCCAAAAGTGAGAAACAAGCAGCTAATTGTGCGAGTGTGGCATGGAGAAGAGATGCTACGTGTGCACCATGCTAACGTGACTCAGAACAACATACAGTGGAACCCCACTTTACCTTTATATGCCTCTGTGTGCGAACCATGTCTCTGTGTACTAACGCGTCCTTCATTCATTTTGTGTCATGCAGGCAAAAAGCAGGGTGCAGCATTTTAATGAGGAGGCGGAGGGCGCCCCCCCCCCATGTCACTTGCTGCCCAATACACTACTAGTCACTTTAGTGTTGGTGATCCTTTTCTGTGTTTTTTCGCCATTTGACAAGTTGTCTATTTTCTAACTAAATATGAGTCCCAAAAACTCAACAGATGTGGAATGGAGGAGGAAAACGCTGTGGAGTTAAAAAAAAAAAAAAAAAAAGTCTATTAGCGAGGAGTGCATTAATGGAAGAATCAACGAAGCAGGCTTTGTACCGCAGCAAGTTTTAATTGTGATGAGAGTGGACTTTTCTTGAAAGCGATGCCAGAGCAGATTTATTTCACAGCGGCATAAGAGCACAAATGCTCTCGCCCCCTTTCGTTCTCTTTCCCGGTCTACTGCTTTCTCCTCAGCTCTTTACCGTTTTTAATGTGGGTGGATTTTACTTTTTTTAAATGTTTACTGTCAGGGATTTTTGTGATGTCTGATCATTTGTGAGGACACCATAGTGGCTTCTTGGTGTGTGCACGTGTTGGCAGAGCAGCGCACAGTTCAGCTTGCCTTTGTTGTTTTGGCATGTTAATAAAGAGAAAGATGTTCCATCATCTCCTTGTTATGTTTGTTTTAATATACAGTACTGTTAAGTAGGGGTGTCAAAAAATAGATTTTCGAAATAATTGCGATTCTTATTTGTAACGATTCTTAATAGATTTCAAAAAAGCTAAAATATTTGTATTTTTTTAATGATTTAAATAATACATAAATAAGTTAATAAAAAAACATATCATTGAGAGAATAACAGTAGTAATAATATCAATAAATTTAGAAAATAACACAATAAAGATAAAAATAATAAACTGATAACAAATAAGGCAACAAAATAAGTGTCTCACGCTTCTCTTATCTAAAGTAAAAAAGGAGGAAGTATGTTGCCTCGGTCTAGCCTGCTGACAAAATCAACTAACTGAATCTCCAGCATTGCACTATCGTTGGGGTGAATGAGGAAGTTATTTAGCGGCTGTAGTGCTCGCCCCCACCGTTAACCCACCTCTCTGGTTCTCCCAGTCGGCCCGCTTCCTGGCAGGCAGCTTGTCCCACATGGGTGTGTCCTCCAAGGAGGACCGGGAGACACATCTGGAGCGTTCAACGTCACACGAGGTGCCTTCAGGGCAGCAGTGGACCTTGTCTTCACAGCACACAGCCTGGTTTGGAATGAAGATCGAGAACCTTTTCATTGCACCGTGCCAAATGAAACGGTGGACAGGTTTAGACCTGAAGGAGCCAGAGCGGTGGCACTACCTTCGGAACGGGGCAGCATCCCCAACTGCCATCTGGTTTCTCACAGCAAGTGTTCGCATTGGGACACTCAGACACCAAGTCACCGCACATGACGACTGACGGGAGCTCTGTGGACGTCAGGCACACATGAAGACAAATCCAAACGTCCAAAAATGCCTGCAAAGGTCACAAGTAAAAACCTTGTTTGATGCACCAGAGGCTGTCTGCACTGCAGCGGTGACCCTCATGACAGCAACGCTTGCCGTCAGCACACAACAATCCCTGTTGAAAAATAACAATAATTCTAAAGTGTTCCAGTATTTATTTACGGTTCCTTCTATGGGGTCATGCGTCACCTGGTCGGAGGGACTGCACTCGTAGCTGCTGGAAGGGGCTAGGGTGCCTCCTGTGTGGACCAAAACCAGCACAGTCCAGCAGAACACAGCCAGCCTTTGCATCTACAAAGTACATACAGTGCTTACAGAAAGTAAAATCATGGTTGTAGTTTTTAAAGGTTAGCCATTTTGTTTTGTAGACCGTAATTACGTCATAATGATTTATGATCCATACATCACTTCCACCCGCCATTTTTTTTTGTTAACATTGTCTTGCTTTTAAACACTGTGATTAGTTTAGCCATTTAAAAATAAAAACATTTATTTATTGGGTTTTTACTTACATAATTGACAAAAGTAAACACAAATACATCAAATGCTGTGTTTCGCCAACCCCACACTTATATATATATACACACATATATATATATATATATATATATATATATATACGGTATATATATATATATATATATATATATATATATATATATATATATATATATATATATATATATATAAAACGATACTAAAAAAGAGAAACTATTAGTAATAACATTAATAATAAATAAATAAATAAAATTCTTTTAAAAAAAATTAATAATAAAAAATCAAATGTAAATAATTAAAAAAAGAACCAGACAGCTGAATTCCTGAATTGCCTTAGAGACACAGCAACCAGCAAGCACACAAAAGGCTCATCAACCACCCACACCCCGTTGTGTTTCAATCAGGGTTAATTTGGAGATCAGTTTCTCCTACATTTTTCTGAAAGGCACCCCGAAGTACTTGAAACTTTGCAGAACAGCCGTTCAATGTCCGCCTAATCTTCTCCAGTTTTAGAAAATACAGAACATCTTTATCCCAAGGGGAATTCTACCACAATGCCAACAAAGTAGTGAATGCTAAACATTAAAAAGGTGTATTACCGCCACCTACTGTAATGGAGTGTAAACCAAAGTTCCATCCCTTCTTCCTCCCTCACATACATACATACCAAGTTTTATCCCATAAATGTGTCTCTTGTAGAGAAGCATCTAAAAATGTATGTTTCCTGCTTCGTACCCTGTTATGGGTAAGCTCCTTCTGTCCATGTCTTCTAACGTCCTTTCTTAGTTTTCTCCTTTCTCTACTGTATTTCCCACAATGAATGATTGCATGTTCCACTGACTCTACCTCTTGCAGCTGTCATAATCTTGTTGGGTGTTTACTTATGATGTGCAATGTCTTATTCAGGTTGGTGTGTCCTAATCTAATGTGATTCCTTCCTCTTTTGTGCTCCCCCTTACAGTTCTTCCCGCTCCTACTGTGTTCTGTATTGCATAAGTGTCCTACTGTTGTACTAAATTCCCAATGTAATTATCACTGTTTCACATATTTTCCTTTAATGCGTTTGCAAAGGACTTACTGAAAGGTACCTCTCTAAGTCCATTTTTCTTTTTTGGGGGTGAGGGGCGGGGCTTGAGGGCCCACTATCTCGTTGGCTAGTATTTCTACTCATTTGTGTGCTTATATTGAGCCAAGGCCATCCTGGTAAATGACATTTTACTACAAATATATATCGTTGCCCTTCCTGCTTAATCACCAGCAAGAATATAATGGCAGATTGCCCCTAAACAATGATACTGTCCTACGTAGCACCAAGTGATAGTGCTGGTCTCGTAAGCGGTTGGACTTGGATCTTGGATCGTGTCTGGAAAGTTTGCTTGGTATTACTCTTTCAGGTGCAAGTCATCACATATCAAAACTATGTGGTTGCAGTACAGGCTCAAAAAGTCCACATTCAAGGCAAAAACATATGAAAAGCAATAGGGCAACATTAAAGACCACAAAGGACATAAGAGGTGATTAAAGTGCAGAGACCTTAACGGTGTCTACATATAGCCACAAAGTGAAACGCAACAAAAAAACGTAAATGAGACGAAACAAAAACATTTGAAAAAATTATGGCGCACCTAGCTACGACTGCACCATGAGTCAGAGTGCCGCTTTTCAAATATATTACTCAACAAAAACGATACATACACGGTAGACTTTTAGTTTCACTTTAATAGAAACACGTCCAGCGGTAAACGACAGTACACATTACAGCAATAAAAACAACATTGTAGTGACATACTAGAGTTCAATTCAACTTTGATAAAGCAAGTTTGTGTCGCTCTTACCTTGACTAGGATCCGAACCTTGTGTGAAAGCAGCAAAAGTTGCTGCCAAATGTCTTGAACACGCCCATATTATAGAAACCAGATAGGCAGGCTCGCAGGGGGATCAGCAAAGGTTTTGGTAATTTCATCATTAATTGGAATTAAAAAAAACAAACAGCCAAATATGGTTCATTTGAATAAAATAAAAAACAACAACAAGCAAACAAAAATTTGAAAAATAAAACGTTTTTCTTTTTTGGTGTCGAATACAATAACAACATCTAAAAACGGTTGACTTTTTATATTATATTTCATATAATTCATATAACAAACATTTTATTCCCTAGTAGCTAGTAAACATAAATGGAAAACAGACCAAAAATGATGGGGGTTTTTTTCATATTCTGACACCGGAAATTTGTATTTTCAAAGTAAAAGCGGGCATACTACAGTACCCGTGTGCAGTCCGCGAGCATGTCTTTAAAATTGCCACTTCCGGTTTCGTCCGCTTTGGTCTGTTTTTCAGTTTCTGTGGATATGTGCGTGGATACTTTTGAAGATGTCCGTCCTCGTTGTGCCATGTCTAAAATAATGTCTGTTTAGGGCCCCAACAACATTTTAGGTTGAGGCACAAGTATCGTGGTAATTTTCCCTGCTTTTGCTTTGAAAATAAAACTTTCGGTGTCTGTAAATTAAAACATCCCTTTTGGTGTGTGTTTCCGTTACTGATTTTACGTGTTGCTATATGAAATAGAAAATAAAAGACAAACCGTTTTTTGACGTACTTATTGCTCTTCGACACCCAAAAGGGAGAACGCTTTTTTTTTTTTAATTTTCTGTTTTTTCTTTTTGGAATTAAATAAAAAGAAACCAATCGTTTTTTTTTATTTTTCAATTATTGTTGTTGTGATAAAAAAAAAATCAATGACAAAAACAAACACGGTCAGTGTACCTTCCGTTCATTCTATTTCCATATCTGAAACGCAAATCAAAAAACAAAATACAACAACGACAACCGGTTTAAAAAAATGGATGCATGGCAGATTTTAAAACAAGCAAAAAAACAGTTTTTGATTTTCATTCAAATATTGCCATCAAATTAGATTTT